>NW_024734362.1:445000-710000 GCF_018991925.1 Homarus americanus | reverse complement strand
CTTCCTTCCCACCTTTCTAGATAAACGAAAGCTATAAAAAAAAATATTCGTACAAATAATAAGTTCAATGTAAAGGAATCATCATCATCAGTATTGCCAACGAGAGATAACTGCTTCATCAGGTATGGAGTGTATCTTTCATCATATCCCAATGACTCGATTGTGAAGCCTGAGTTGGTAACACATACGTTGTGGAGTTGTATTCACGTGACTTCTTTTTTTTTTTTCTCCTTATCTTTTCTCTATATTTTCTTAATTTTTTCTGTTTATTTAGTTATTTTCTTTCTCCTTTCTCTTTTCTCATCATTTTTTATTATTCGATTTTGTTCTCTCTTTCTCTTTATTATCTCTGTCTGTCTGTCTCTCTCTCGTAACATCCATATTTTATCAACATTTAACAATAACAAGGCAGTCGAGGGAGTGTGATGGGGGATGGTGAGGGTGAAGAGAGAAAGAGAGAGAGAGAAGAGAAGGAGAGTGGTATGGGGTTAGAGGGTAGGAGAGGGAGGAGGAAAAGAGGACTTGGATGGACGAAGGGAACGGAACGGAACGGAACGGAACGGAAGGGAAGGGAACGGAACGGAATGGAAGGGAAGGGAAGGGAAGGGACGTCGAAAAAGAAGGGCGACCTGAACCCAAACAGAGACACGAGCCCCTCAGAGAGACTCAACACAACCCGTAATCAAGAGAGACTTAACACAACCCGTAATCAAGAGAGACTTAACACAACCCGTAATCAAGAGAGACTTAACACAACCCGTAATCAAGAGAGACTTAACACAACCCGTAATCAAGAGAGACTTAACACAACCCGTAACCAAGAGAGACTTAACACAACCCGTAATCAAGAGAGACTTAACACAACCCGTAACCAAGAGAGACTTAACACAACCCGTAATCAAAAGAGACTTAACACAACCCGTAACCAAACGACCTTGCACTTGACTATATACTATGGGTGGGTTCCTATGATGCAAGATGCCACCAATATCACCCAACCATATGTAGTCAACCGAGAGAGTTAGTACAGTCACGACCTTACCAGACATCTCAGGACCTTACCGAACATCTCAGGACCTTACCGAACATCTCAGGACCTTACCGAACATCTCAGGACCTTACCGAACATCTCAGGACCTTACCGAACATCTCAGGACCTTACCGAACATCTCCTTACCAGACATCTCAGGACTTTACCGAACATCTCAGGACCTTACCGAACATCTCAGGGACTTTTTACCAGAACATCTCAGGATTCTTACCGAACATCTCAGGACCTTACCAGACATCTCAGGACTTTACCGAACATCTCTCAGACCTCTCAGAAGAACATCTCAGGACCTTACTGAACATCTCAGGACCTTACCAACATCTCAGGACATCTCAGGACCAGACATCTCACTGAACATTTCACCGAACATCTCAGACCCTTACCAACATCTCAGGACTTTCAGGACCGAACACTGAACATCTCAGGACCTTACCGAACATCTCAGGACCTTACCGAACATCTCTCAGAGCCACGAACATCTCAGGACTTTACTGAATCTCAGGACAGGACCCGAACATCTCAGAAGAACATCTCAGGACCGAACATCTCACTGAACATCTCAGGACCTTACCGAACATCTCAGCACTTTACCGAACATCTCAGGGACCTTACCGAAACATCCCCTTACCGGACCTCTCAGAAGAACATCTCAGGACCTCTCAGGACTTTACCGAACATCTCCATCTCTTACCGAACACTCCCTCAGGAACATCTCAGGACCTTACCACAACATCTCAGGACTCTTACCGAACATCTCAGGACCTTACCATCTCAGGACCTACCGAACATCTCAGGACTTTTACTGAACATCTCAGGACCTTACAGGACTTTCTCAGGACTTTACGAACATCTCTCAGGACCTTACCGAACATCTCAGGACCTTACTTTACTCTCACATCTCAGGACCTTGCCGAACATCCCAGGACTTACTGAACATCTCAGGACTACTCAAACATCCACCTTACCTTACTGAACATCTCAGGACTTTACCAGACACTCTCTCCAGGAGGACCTTACCGAACATCTCAGGACCTTACCACCTTACCGAACATCCTGGTGACCTTACCGAACATCTCTGGTGACTTACCGAATAACATCTCTGGTGACCTTACTAGACATCTCAGTCTCAGGAACATCTCTAGGACCTTTACCGGAACATCTCAGGACTTTACTGAATATCTAGGATCTTTACCAGAACATCTCAGGACCTTACTGAACATCTCAGGACCTTTTAACGAACATCTCAGACCTTACCGAACATCCTTGTGGACTTTTTACCGAATATCTCAGGACCTCTCAGGACTTTACCGAACATCTCAGGACCTTTACTGAACATCTCAGACCTTAACGAACATCTCAGAAGACCTTAACACTGAACATCTCAGGATTCTTAATGAATATCCTGTGACCTTACCAGACATCTCAGGACTTTTACCGAACATCTCAGGACCTTTACTTGAACATCTCAGGACCTTACTCATCTTGTGAGGACTTTACCGAACATCTCCATTTCGAACATCTCAGGACCTTACTGAACATCCAGACCTTACCGGGACTTCCTACTGAACATCTCAGGACTTTACTTCTCTAGTAATCTACTGAACATCTCAGGACCTACCGAACATCCTTGTGATTCTTATCGAACATCCAGGACCTTTACTGAACATCCTAGGACCTTACCGGAACATCTCAGTGATTCTACCGAACATCTCACCTTACTGAACATCCCAGACCTTACCGGAACATCTCAGGACCTTACCTTATTTAACATCTCAGGACCTTACCGAACATCCTCAGGACCTTACCGAACATCTCAGAACCGAACATTTACTGAACATCTCAGGACCTTACCGAACATCTCAGGACCTTACTGAACATCTCAGAATCTTACCGAACATCTCAGGACCTACCGAACATCTCAGGACCTTACCGAACATCTAGACCTTACCAGAACATCTCAGGACCTTACTGAACATCTTAGGGGGGACACACACACAAATTAAAAAATCATCCTATATAAAATGACTATATATTGTTCATTAGGTCACACAATGCCACACCACAGGACCTCAGGGCCACACCGAACATCTCAGGGCCACACCACACCGAACATCTCAAGGACTTGCCGAACATCTCAGCTCACACACAGGGACCTTACCGAACCACACCATGGGCTTTACAGACCTTACCGACACCACAGTCAGGACCACACAGGGCCACACCACACAGTCAGGCCACAGGGCCACACTACAGTCAGGCCACACAGGGGCATACTACAGTCAGGCTACAACAAACAGGGCCAGGCATACCACAGTCAGGCTACACAGGGCATACCCTTCACAGTCTGTGGCTACACAGGGCATACTACAGTCAGGCTACACAGGGCACACTACAGTCAGGCTACATAGGGGCCACACCACAGGCCAGGGCCAACACCACAGTCAGGCCACAGGCCACACCACAGTCAGGGCCACACAGGCCACACTACAGTCCAGGCTACACAGGGCACACTGCAGTCAGGCTACACAGGGGCATACTACAGTCAGGCTACACAGGGGGCATACTACAGTCAGGCTACACAGGGCATACCACAGTCCAGGCTACACAGGGCCATACTACAGTCAGGCTACATAGGGCCACACTACAGTCAGGCTACACAGGGCCACACTACAGTCCAGGCTACACAGGGCCACCACAGTCAGGCCACACAGGGCATACCACAGTCAGGCTACACAGGGGCATACTACAGTCAGGCTACACAGGGCCACACCACAGACAGGCTACACAGGGGGGCTATACTACAGTCAGGCCACACAGGGCCACACTACAGTCAGGCTACACAGGGGCATACAGTTCAGGCTACACAGGGCCACACTACAGTCAGGCTACACAGGGGCATAATACAATCAGGCTACACAGGGACATACTACAATCAGGCTACACAGGGCCACAGTACACTACAGTCAGGCTACACAGGGCCACACTAAAGTCAGACTACGCCGGGCTACGCTACAGTAAGCTAGGTTAGTTATTGATGGTTGAACACAGGGGCTCTGGTGAAGTAACGCTGTGATGCAATGCTCTCAGCCTCGTCTGCGTTACGTGGTGGGTTATGCCTCACAGGTGACATAATGCGCAGGTGCTGTGAAGTAGTACTGTGTGTGTGTGTGTGTGTGTGTGTGTGTGTGTGTGTGTGTGTGTGTGTGTGTGTGTGTGTGTGTGTGTGTGTGTGTGTGTGTGTGTGTGTGTGTGTGTGTGTGCATATATTATATTAAAATCAACAATAACAAAATGTTTATCTAATTAACGGTAGACAGGTAAACAAAAATAAATAAATAAATAATGCCAAGACATACAAGTAAATAAAGGGAGGAAGAAGGATAGTAAATGATGATAAATGAGGTAATAGATAATGGTGATGTATTATAATGTATTTTGGATGGCAGGTAAATGTATACATACCTTCAGAAAGTCAATTAAGGAAGAGCCGCAGGTAATGTTGTATTTCTTTAGATCTGTGTCAGGTGGAAAGTTAGTAAGAAGACACACACACACACACACACACACACACACACACACACACACACACACACACACACACACACACACACACACACACGTACACAAGCGGTTAAGGTTTACACACGTACACCTTTGCCTCCTCTCCCCAGTGAACAGATCGCTTGCATTACAATTGTTCCTGTGAAGTCATCCGCGGTGACCACACACACACACACACACACATGAGGACACGGCAAGTCATAGTGGTACAGCAGGCACACACACACACACACACACACACACACACACACACACCCTCACCACCCCTAAGCACGATCCCCTCTCCTCCCCTCCCCTCTTCCCTCCTCCTCTTCCTTCCTTCCACCTTCCATCCCTCCTCCTTCTCTTCCCACCCACTTCTCCCCTCTCCTCCCCCTCCCTCCCTCTTTCCCCTCTCCTCACCTGAGCCAGTTGGTCAGCGCAATACTTAAGTTGCCTCAACACTCATTTTTCTTCTCCAATTCAATCAGCGAAGATGACTTGGATATATGTGTGTGTGTGTGTGTGTGTGTGTGTGTGTGTGTGTGTGTGTGTGTGTGTGTGTGTTTGTGTGTGTATGTGTGTTCTCATCCCACAATTCACTTTAATTGATGCCAGTTTCTGTTAACTTAGTTCTGGTTTGTGGCACTTATTTGACACCTAACCTAACCTAACCCTAACCTAACCTAACCCTAACCTAACCTAAATCCTAACACTATTTTTTTACATATCCAACATCCATTTGACACTTGACACATATCCCACACCCATTTGATCTATGACATCAACACTTTCCTGGCACAAATCTGACTTCCATTTAATCTCTTGACCCTCACATGACACACTTCTGACACCCACATAATCTCTGACAACTTTCTAATGCTATTTTTTTGTTTTATCATACAGTTTGTACCATCATAACTAGGCACTCACTCTTGGCCTTCAGCTGACATATATTCCTGATACTCGCTTGGCACAGTTACTACCCGGGAATGCAAGACTGGTTGACCTCTGAATAATAGCTGGTGGGGCAAGCTGGGTAGGCTGAGGTTAGGTTAGGTTAGGGTGCGTTATGTTGGATTGGGTCAATTTAGGTTAACTTAACTTTTACCCTAACCTAACTTAACCTAATCTAACTTAACCTAATCTAACCTCCCCAATTTGGTTCTCTCAATACCTGGTCAAATGAATATCAGAATACCGGATTACCTGTCCAACTATTTACCTGCCTACTTAAATACCTACCACTGCATGACGTGTTTCTAAACCTAACCTAATCTCACTAAACTTCTCTCTCTTTCTTTCTCTATTTTTCTTTCTCTCTCAGTTGCATCGTAAAGTGAGAGAGAGGGGGGGGGGTACCACATGATTGCTACATATACCTTTCAAGTGTTCCTCCGATGATTCATGGTGATCGACCTACTTCTTAGTCCGTACTGAAGGTTAGATGAAGTTGTTGTGTTATAGGGTTTTGTGAGGCTTCTGGTACGACTGAATCTTATGAGTTTTTATGGTGGTTACTGATACGACTGAATCTTACGAGCTCCTGTGATGGTTTCTGGTACGACTGAATCTTATGAGTTTTTATGGTGGTTACTGATACGACTGAATCTTACGAGCTCCTGTGATGGTTTCTGGTACGACTGAATCTTATGAGTTTTTATGGTGGTTACTGATACGACTGAATCTTACGAGCTCCTGTGATGGTTTCTGGTACGACTGAATTTTATATACGATTCTGAAACTATTCCAATCAGAGAGATTTCATTTTAATCTATAACAAACAAGAATGTGATTATTTATCCAATCCACCGCTGTCAATCACTCAATGACACAGTACACGACAAGACAACGATTGACAGAGCCACAATCATAACGTAACGCCAGAATTAGGTGGGATTGGTGCTATTACGAGCGACTCATCACCCTGGAATTCCTCCCTACCCCCCCCCCTAAATACTGACAGACATTCAGACATTCCTTCGCGTCTCTTGAAGAAACACACGAGGGGGAAAAAATACGATCGTTTAATGATTTGTTGACTCTTGACCTAAATTCACTCGATTGTAAAAGAGAAGAAAAAATATATGTTCCATTATCAACTATCTATATTTGGTTTAATATCTTGAATGTTTGTGGTGTAATGATACTATTTCAACACACACACACACACACACACATCTCATAATAACATCTACTAATATATATAACCGGGTCGTGTTACTGATAAGACATTAAAATATATCCACGTTCCGGAAAGCGAGTTTGTTTACAATTTGTTCTTAGTAAACAAAGATTTCAAGCGCATCCAGACACCCAGACACCAGTTAATGATGTGTTGGTGTTTAATGTTAGAAGTATAGAGAGATATGAAGGAAAGACGCGTGTTATTATCTCCAGATTATAAACATTAGTGATGTTTTTCCTCTCCAGGCTTAACAGATAAGGAGAGTGAGCGTTGGTGTTTGTACGTGGTATGACAATTGAAACTAGTACGATAGTTTTGAAGTGTGATACGAAGGTCTTTGAGCATTGTACGGTAGTATTTGAGCGTTGTACGATAGTGTTTGAGCGTTGTACGATAGTCTTTAAGCGTGGTACGATAGTTTTTGAGCGTGGTACGATAGTCTTTAAGCGTGGTACGATAGTCTTTGAGCGTGGTACGATATTCTTTGAACATTGTACGGTAGTCTTTGTTTACATGTGAATCAGCTGACTGTCACTTAAAAGGACTGGGGGAGTATGTTGTGCTGGGTTTGTTTACGTTCGAGATTGTCACTTCATCCCGCCAATGGTGTCCAGGTGTCATCATCAGCTGGTGGGCGTAAACATAGACCACGTGGTATTGTTGACGTTTTATTTCAACATTGTATCTTAAACTGAATAAATAGACAATGTTGATTTCTTTTGATTGATTTGATTTATATTTAGATAATTTATTCATTTCCTCTTTTCCCTCTCTGCGTAGATAGATAGATAGATAGATAGATAGATAGATAGATAGATACCTGGGGAATCATCACCTCACCTGGCTGTCAACTTCTTGCACCTTACATTAAGTTTTTGTTTATTCTTAATTAACGTGAACAACACACCTGTCTGATGATGAGAAGTGTGTCATAGAGTTAAAGTTCAACCTTTCCTCACTTGAAAGAGACAGACAGACAGACAGACACAGACAGACAGACACAGACAGACAGACAGACAGAGGTTGTGTACACAGCCCTAGAAAGCAATGTCCTGTTATAGAAAGAAGGATATATATATATTTTTTAATTTATAAAGACAAAGAGAGAGAGTGTGAGAGTGTGTGTGTGAGGGAAGTAGAGAGAGAGAGAGAGAGAGAGAGAGAGAGAGAGAGAGAGAGAGAGAGAGAGTGAGAGGGACGAGAGTTAGTTCACAATAATAAGACCAGCACTACTACTTTTAGCTCAGGTGTGTGATGATGTAATTAAGGTGGCAGGTGAGTAATGACGTGTGGTGCCTCCCTGTCTCTTCACTCTCCCTCCCTCTCTCTTCACTCTCCCTCCCTCTCTCTTCCCTCTCCCTCCCTCTCACCACACCATACCTCCTCCCCCTTTATCCTTTTCTCTTCCATCTTCCTCCCTCTCACCCCACCACCTCTCTCTCTCTCTCTCTCTCTCTCTCTCGCTCTCTCTCTCTCTCTCACACACACACACACACACCAGGTCTTGCCACACGTCTTGGGTAACCACCAGTCAGCTTACCAGAGAGTGATTAGCAAGAAGGCAATGGCCGACGTAGTTACGCCTCTAACAACCACGCGGGATAGTTAGTGAATTGCTCTGTCTCATTAACAATCGAAATTATTATATACAATTAAAAAAAAAATAAAATAAATAGAAAATTAATTTACAAATCTAAACAAACAAACAATTAAGTAAATAATCAACAGTGTTTAACTTATCACAGGAAGAAAAAAATAAACAAATAATCAAACGTAAGTGGTTAAGAGTTAGGTCAATGCAGCGTTAGTGTGGTAAGCCTGGCAGGATGTGTAATGAGGCGTAATGTTAAAAATCTTCCTCGAACGTCAGTGAGAAACGATAGACGCTCAACTGACTAACTAAACCGTAAATAAATCTTGTGAGAACTTTATAACCAACTTAATACTTTAATAAGTATCTAAAATCTGGTCTTAAGTATGATAAGTAACAATTTATAACTATCAAGAGACCTGATTTACTTTGTTGATGTTTAACGCCATTTTGAACGAGTAATAATTCTGCATCACAAGTCAACAAGGTTAGATACGTTCTCATATATTTAACCTAACCTAACTTAACCTAATCTAACCTAACCTAATCTAACCAAACATAATCTAACCTTTGAAACAGCGGCGCCAGTGTGGTGTCTTTCGCGGGTGTGACTAACATTCACTCACACCACACAAGTGCAAAGTGCTGTCACGAACCTCTCTCATCGCCCTGTGTGTGTGTGTGTGTGTGTGTGTGTGTGTGTGTGTGTGTGTGTGTGTGTGTGTGTGTGTGTGTGTGTGTGTGTGTATGTGTGTGTGTGTGTGTATAATAATCATTAATATTTTGGATCACTCTTTATACACTAGTTGAAGTCTCCCTATAGTCTCGCGCACACACACACACACACACACACACACACACACACACACACACACACACGCACACACAATATCAAGGCCCAGGTGAAGGCTAGATTGCATTACTTGTGTACTGAATATTAACACAGTATCTGCCTCCTTGAGTGAATTCTTGAATCAGGTGCAAAGGTGTGAACAAATACCTTAGTAATGGTGCCACTTGATAATGGTGCCACTTGATAATAGTGCCACTGAGCTACTAGATAATGGTGCCACTTGATAATAGTGCCACTGAGCTACTAGATAATGGTGCCACTTGATAATGGTGCCCCTAACCACCCCCCTCAATAAACCCGTTCCTGAGCCACACATTAAATTCACCTGTCTGGTTTATTGTTTTCACACACGAGACAAAAAACAGTAGAGGAGTAACGTGGACGGCCAACAGGTGAGAGGCTGAGTCATACGAAAACAAACACACCCTCATACACAAACAAACACACCCTCATACACAAACAAACACACCCTCATACGTAAACAAACACACCCTCATACGTAAACAAACACACCCTCATACACAAACAAACACACCCTCATACGTAAACAAACACACCCTCATACGTAAACAAACACACCCTCATACACAAACAAACACACCCTCATACGTAAACAAACACGCCCCCATACGCCCCCATACATACACGCCCCCATACACATACACGCCCCCATACACATACACGCCCCCATACACATACACAGCGTCAAATTACCGGCCGATCAGTTTGACGTCGGTAATGGGGAAATTTCTTGAATCAATTATAACAGATAGCATCCGATCGCATCTAGAGAAAAGCAAATTAATCTACGACTCGCAACGTGGGTTTACAAAGGGAAAATCTTGTCTAACAAATCTGCTAACGTTTTTTAGGAAAGTCTTCGAGGTAGTAGATAATGACGAAAATTACGATGTTATTTACTTAGACTTTAGCAAAGCATTTGTGCGAAGTGATACCGCATCAGGAAGCTACCAAGGGAAAATTAAGGCTCATGGTATCGAGGGGAAAGTTTTAAATTGGATAAAATCATGGCTCACCGATAGAACGCAGAGGGTCAGCGTAGATGGTATTAAATCTGAGTGGGGCCGTGTAACCAGTGGGGTTCCCCAGGGGTCAGTACTAGGCCCACTCTTGTTCATAATCTACATTAACGATCTAGATACTGGGATCAGCAGTGACATAAGCAAGTTTGCGGATGACACCAAAATAGGGCAGCAAATTAATTCAGGGCAGGATGCAAATGCATTACAGGAGGATCTAAATAAACTGCAGGGGTGGTCTGAAAAATGGCAAATGAAATTCAACACCAGCAAGTGCAGCGTACTTAATATTGGAAGAACAAATGCTTATAATGTATACAGCCTTAACAACATCAACCTAGAGAAGTCGACTTGTGAAAGAGACCTAGGGGTGCTTGTAAGCCCGGACCTACGGCCTAGAAAACAGTGCGTTAATGTTCGAGAAATAAGGCAAATGAGAGTATTGGGTTTATATACAAATTATTGTTAGTAATATTAATAAGGGGCAGAGGTCTTATTGCAGCTATATCTTGCGCTAGTCAGGCCGCACCTCGATTATGCGGTTCAGTTCTGGTGCCCCTATTATAGAATGGATATAAATTCACTAGAGTCGGTGCAGCAAAGAATGACAAAAATGATTCCGGGACTTGGAAACCTTCCATATCAGGATAGGTTAAAGAAACTTAACTTGCATTCCCTAGAAAGACGAAGAGTGCGGGGAGATATGATAGAAGTATTCAAAAGTGGGTGAAAGGGAATCAATGAGGGTATAGATAAAATTCTTCCTGTAATATCCGAGCAGGGATGGGACTCAGACAACGGATTCAAGTTGGATAAGTTTAGGTTTAGGAGAGGGGAGATAAGGAAGGCAGTTCACAAATAGGGTGGTGGACGAGTGGAACAAGCTTAGCAACTTTGTAGTAAGTGCGGGAACTCTGGAAAGTTTCAAAAGAAGGCTAGATAGATTCATGGATGATAGAGAGTGGTAGTAACTCTCGACAGGAGCTGCCATGCACAGGCCAACCGGCCTATTGCAGACTCCTTATTTTCTTATGTTCTTATGATAACACTGAAGGTACTCCAAGGACGTTCATTCTCTTCAACACCAGACACTTGCCCTCCTTGCCCCTCCCCTGCCCTCCCTTCTTCTCTCTTGCCCCTTCCCTCTCCTCTCCTGCCCTTTCCCTCTCCTCTCCTGCCCTTTCCCTCTCCTTGCCCCTTCCCTCTCCTCTCCTGCCCCTTCCCTCCTCTCCTGCCCCTTCCCTCTCCTCTCCTGCCCTTTCCCTCTCCTCTCCTGCCCCTTCCCTCTCCTCTCTGCCCCTTCCCTCTCACTACTGCCTCTCCTCTCCTGCCCTTTCCCTCTCCTCTCCTGCCCCTTCCCTCTCCTATCCTGCCCCTTCCCTCTCCTCTCCTGCCCCTTTCCCTCTCTTACTCTCAAATTGTCTTCCTCTCCCACCCCTTCCCTCTTCTTTTCATTTCCTTTTCCATTAACAAACATCTCTCTCCCTCCCTTTCTCTCTCTCTCTGTTTCTGTGTGTGGAGAGAGAGAGAGAGAGAGAGAGAGAGAGAGAGAGAGAGAGAGAGAGAGATCTACCGACTTTCATTTTTAACATAACTTGTCAACTCTATTATGTTATATGTCGGGGTCGCGTGCCAACATTGTAACCCTTATGTTGATCTTGGCGTATATTGTACGCGTTATTAGCTGGTTTGTAATGCGTAAAATAAGTACAGATAAGCGTAACATTATGTACAGATAAGCGTATGTGTCGTAACTCGGATTCTCGGTTTTGATGTGTTAATGATAGAGTTTTATTTATAATGTTGTTTCAGGTGCTCTCATTCACACACTCAATCCTACCTGACTGGTGTGACGGCCTTGTGAGTGTGTGTGTGTGGTCAAACCTGCTCTAGTGCTTCTACACCTGGTAATCATAATTCACCTTATTTATAATTAACTCGTCGCCCTCTCTCTCTCTCTCTCTCTCTCACTGCATTACTTCCTTTCATTGCTGTGTTGTGTATGACTTACAACATCACAACCTCAAACATTACAACATTTAAGTAACAATAAACTGACAGACAGAGAAAGAGAGAGAGAGAGAGAGAGAGAGAGAGAGAGAGAGAGAGAGAGAGAGAGAGAGAGAGAGAGACGCACTAAGAAGCAACGAGACAGTTACAGTCGTTCTCAGTAACAGTTTCACCTGGTCTAATCACCATCATCATCTGTTACAGTCAATGGTCTCCTTCCCTTCTGTACAGTTAACCCACGAATCCCCTGAACCCACGAATCACTTGAACCTACGAATCCCCTGAGGTGTGTGTGTGTGTGTGTGTGTGTGTGTGTGTGTGTGTGTGTGTGTGTGTGTGTCATATTTCTGGCAGTGACATAGATCATTCCACATACCTTCAAAATATTTTCCATTTACACTCTATCAAAGCCGAGACTCTACCTGTTGCGAACTGACTTTAATTGAGGTTGTTATATATATATATATATATATATATATATATATATATATATATATATATATATATATATATATATATATATATATATATATATAATTTTTTTTCAAGTTGTAATAATTATACGTGGATTAATTAACTCACCTGGGCATCATGAATGAGTTAATAATAATCTTCACCTCCCACACGTCCTGTTACCCCGTGATGAACTCAGCTACGGACGCTTAATGAGAATCTTTTGTTATTGTTTTTGTTGTGATTTTTGTTGTTGTTGGATATCATGTCGACAAGGTTGGGTTTTGTCTCTTTTTTCCTGATATATGGGTGGTGATGGTGTGTGGTGGTGAGTGGTGATGAGTGGTGATGGTGTGTGGTGGTGAGTGGTGATGGTGTGTGTGATAGTGGTGGTTGGTGGGTAATAGTAGGTGGTGATTGTAGTCGCAGTTATCATGGTGGCAACAAAACAGTGCCGTTCCTTCCTCCTGCGGGGCGCCATGTGGAATGTATGTCAGGCGTTCTCTATCTCCGTTCAGAGGCGGGGAGGGAGGGAGGGAACGGAGAGAGAGAGAGGGAGGGAGAGAGCGAGAGGGAGGGAGAGAGCGAGAGGGAAGGAGGGAATGAGGGAAAATAGGAAGGGCAACGGGGAGGGAGAGAGATTGAGGGAGAGAGCGAGAGGGAGGGAGGGAGGGAGAGCGAGGAGGGAGGGAGGGAGAGAGCGAGAGGGGGAGAGTTATAGACACCTAGTTTAATAGGTTTCCCTCCCTCGCCTCTCTTGCCTTACGCAGTACCTGGCGCCCACCGTCATTACCTGTGCACACTGCTCCGCCATCCACTTGAATTTCACCTAACTAGAACGTCGTTGTTGGCGCCATTAACAAGAAACTTTCGCTCCTTTATTGTTGATGTTTGTTACTTGGTGTTTCTTACTCTGACCATCTTTCCCTCCTCCTCCTCATCCAACCCCCTTTTATCTTCTCCTTCCCTTCCTACCCTCTTCTTCGCCTCCTCCTCCTCCTCTCATCCTTTCCCCTTCCTCCTCTTCTTCGTCTCCTCCTCCTCAAATTTTCCCCTCTTCCTTCTCCTCCACGCCCCCCTCTCATCCTCCCTCTTCTCCTTTTCTCTCACCTCCCCTTCTCTCCTCACCTCCTCCTTCTCCTCCTCCGTCACCAACACTACCGCCCTCCCCTCCACTTGGCAATGTTGACGTCACCTTGGCAACCATTTGACGAGCATCTTGGCAATAATGACGCCATCCAAGGTACCGCAATATTCAAGTATCAGGATGAGTTGCCATAAGTTGTGCCAGTTGAGAAAGTTTTTGTCGCCTTATGTGAAAGATTATACAGTTTTTTAAAGGTCGTTGTATTTCTGATTCATGACTTGAGATATCCTTTGTAGGTCGACGTACTGTTTACCATTGTCTGTATACCTGTACTGCCTAGTGTACATTGTTTGTATACCTGCACTTAACCTAACCTAACCCACCCTAATCTAACCTATCCTAACCTAAACAAACTCAACCTAACCTAACCAAACCAAACCATTCAAGTAGTTATCAACCCATCAGCTAAACTATCAATACATGTTAACCCCCCCCCCCCTCTCTCCGGGTCTGTTAACTCTACATTCATCTATCTGTCTGTCTGTTAGTCTATGTATCACCTCATCGCTGGCAACTTTCGAGTGTCAGTCCCTAGTTTATCTATCGAGGAGTTCCTTGAGGGTGGATAATGAGTGAGAGATTTGATGATTAACAACTCTGAGGGTCACATGAAGAGCTGTAGTGAGGGAAGGAGGGATGGAAGGAGGGATGAAAAGAAAGGAAGAAATTAAAGGAAGAAGGAAGGAAGGAAAGAATGAAGGGAAGAATGAAGGGAAGAATAAAGGGAAGGGAAGGATGGATTACCCTTCCTCCCTCCAGAAGAAGTTAACAACCAAACTATACCAAACAACATTTGTCCACGCCTCTCTACAGTACTTCAGGAGGAGGAGTGGTGTCGCTGTCTCACCTGGCATAGTTGAACGAAGATACTGCATACCCAACAAACTCTCTCAGTGGCCACAAAACTCTCTCAGTGGCCACCAGAATCTCTCAGTGGCCACAAAACTTTCTCAGTGGCCACCAGAATCTCTCAGTGGCCACGGATAATCTCTCTCTCCCTGCATGACTTTCACTGTGTGTCTCAAAGTCAGTTATTTGAGAGAGAGAGAGAGAGAGAGAGAGAGAGAGAGAGAGAGATAATATAGAAAAGAAGAAGAAGAAAGAGGGAGTGATAGAGAAGGAGAGCATAGAGAAAAAATAGAAACGAAAGGAAGTGAGAGAGAGAGAAGAGAATGAGAGATGGAAAGAAAAGACTAAAAGGGAGAGAGAAAGAGACAAAATGAGAGAGACAGAGAATTATGAAGACTAGAGAGATGACTTAACCCCTTGAGTACGATGAATTTACCCCTTGAATACGATGACTTAACCCCTTGAGTACGATGACTTAACCCCTTGAGTACGATGACTTAACCCCTTGAGTACGGTGTTATCACATTCAAGGGGTTAAGTCATCGTACTCAATAGATTAAGTCATAGTACTCAAGGGGTTAAGTCAAACGTTGAAAAAAAATAAATATCCCTCACGTAAGGAAAACAACCCACCAGTGAAGTCAGAACAGGCGGGTATTGAGGCAACTAAACACAGGAACAAATCACGATACTGTCAGATGCACACATTCAGTTCACGTATGGAAAATTGATTCACAAATTCTGATTCAAGAACCAAGTAATTATTTGATGTTAGTACAGTATTTTCAGACACGTGTGATTACAGTAGAGGTTAGAGATACAGGTTTACAGTACTTTCTCTGTGTATTAGCATCACCAGAATATTCACTACAAATATATAGTTCTGTAGAATATATTATGTATTTGATGTTATTGTACAGCCATGGGATCGTTACCTTGACCTAAATCTGTTTACATAAGTCGATATGCAATAAGGCACAGCAAGCAGAGGCCCTACTACTGTAGCCAGATTATCTCTTGCGATGTTCTAAGGTTTGGTCTCACAGCCTCAAAGATTCATAACTTCAAGATTTTTCCCTTCGGTGGAGATGTGAGGACGTGGTTGACTGACTCACTTAAACCACGATAGACTCTTGGGTGGTTAAACTCGTGTCGAAATCTCTCACAGTGAGTTAATACGAGTCTTTCTCCTCCAGTGATCTTGACGATATTTATGATTCCTGACGCCAAGACTCCCGACAATATGATAAGACTGACCTGTTAGTGACGTGGGTGTCAGGGAGCCGCAGAAGATGGCGAAAACGGCGAGGTTACTGAGGCACTTCATCTTATCTGCGAAGGGCCTCACACGCTGGTATATATCCTGACTGGTGTGAACTGTCTCCCACTACACCACGCTGTCACTCTCTCAAGATGAACAGATTTATCCTACACGAAGATGTCTTAATTACTCTCCTCAAGTTAATTAACTGATTCACTCACTAACTCGTTTATTAACTTCCTCAACATTCGTAAAGTTAATGACAATAATTATATTTTATGTTTGAGGGTAATCACGCCTTGAGCGATGGTGGAAGATGTTGTATTCACTGTTGTTAAAGATAATGTCCAGGAGGGCGAGACTGGCCAGAGAGAGAGAGACAGAGACACTGTAGTGGGGATGGATGTGGTATCGATCTGATTGGTCATTGTGACGGCGCGTAATGTGTCACTGAGCCAGGGAGCCATCCGCCTCTTATCCTGTTATCTGATATTTCCTGATATATCCTCAACGCCGATCGTGTCGCTGTCAATGAGAAACCAGTGAATATTCATCGGTTACTTTACCTCCCATGATCGCAACGTACCTCTGTTTTGATGCAACGTCATGGCTGCGTCACGGCCCCATAGCCAATAGGAGTCTCAGGCCCCTCCCATACGTTCATGACGTCAACTTGTTGACCTATCACTATGCAGGATTTCATCACGACCGTGGAGTCACAATCTAACAGCCAATCGGATTTCTTACGGACTAGAAGAGTATCAGGCAGGTGCTGTAACAGTGAGTACCTTCTTATAATAATAATTAGAACAAACCTTTTACAACAAGTTTGATGTGTCGTTGTACAAGGACCATCTGTTACTGACCCAAAATAATGTTTAAAACGCGGGGATATTCACCAAAACATAAAGAGACACCAACAACTCTCCGGCCACTAATGAAAGTATCTGAAGCTTTTCGGAACGTTGCTGGGTGCCTCGGTGGCCCCCTGAAGGTTAGTTCCTTTCATAGCCGCTGCCGCAGTCTGCCTCTGGCTGCGAGAGTGGAAGGACGTCCGCTCTGTCCGCTTCTACCTCGCACACGTGACGATGAACTAATGAATGTTTTCCTCGTTTTAAGACAGATTTTTGCTGAGGAAATTTACATTAATTAAGAAGATTAAATAAACTGATCTCAAAAGAATTCAATATCTACTAAAAAAAACCCTGATGATTTATGTTATTTGTAAATATTATGAGTTAGTTTAGCCTTAATGAAGGTCATCTGTGTACAGAACCAGTTACCGTATAGCCACACCCAGCCATTATGTTGACGGTAATCGGCTTTGCTAAACTTTTCTTCTCTCTCTCTCTCTGACATCTCCTCCAGTGTGGATTAAATCTATATAATCTTTATTGATTTATTCCCTGTAGCTCTATGTTATTTGTTAATGTTTTCATATTTCGTCTTTCAGTCTTTGAGCACATGCAGGGTGTCTTAATAATTGTTTACACACGACCTTACAGATTTTCGTGGCGATGGCAACACTGTCCTCACTTGTAACTCAGTAAGGATGGATGTAACTCAGAAGAGAAGGTCGTAACTCACAAGGAAGGTCGTAACTCAGTTAGGGTGGTCGTAACTCAGTAAAGAAGACCGTAACTCAGTAAGGAAGGTCGTAATTCCTTAAAGAAGATCAACAAATTCATCTCTAAACTTCTACCCAATAAAATCCGTTATCAAGAAAGTACTAAAACTCGTCACTTTAGGAAGAAATATTATAACTTGCTGTTGTAAGACGTAGCGACTGGTGAATTACAACTCCCATAACTATATAATGTGGTCACTTACAACCCCCTCCCACCTTATCTCTGATGTTATGACGGGTTGTTGATGTGTTTAGTGGCTATGTCTCTCAGGTACGTCGGGGAGGGTAGGAGGTGTGTTGAGGAGGCTAGGGAGGGAGGGGTGGGTGAGGTTGACTGACTGGCAAGTGGCCATTGTGTATCCAGAAGGCGTTGTGGTGGTGACCTTGTTTACCTTGTGAGGATCATAGTGATGGTAGTGGTGACTCTCCTTCCCGTCCCCCCCCCCCTCCCTCCTTTCTCTCCCTCTCTTTCGTACTGAGAGATACTGAGAAGGAGAGGGGGAAGGGAGAGAACCAGCAGGAGGAAACGAGTAAGGGGGGAAGAGACAGATAGATAGGGGGGAGAGGAAGAGACAAGCTTAGACAGGAAACATCTTGTGACCAACTTTCCTCTTCCACTGTGAGCATCAAGGTTAGTTTCCCTTATAATATGAGTTTCCCTTAAATTGTGAGTTTCTTTCTTGATTGTGAGGTGACTAGTTATCCTGTCATTTTGTACTCGTAAATATACACATACACAAATAAACATACGTACAGAAATACAGACAGACAGACGACAAACAGACAGACAGTAGATGTAGGGGTCATTAGTTGTGGCTCCAATGACTGTCTGAACAGAAACAAATTATTAAGATTCCTGTGAATAATTAGCGTAATGAAGTATGTAGGTTAAGGAGTTTACCTGTCATTAGCACCTGTAGTACCTGATGCTGTGTTCAGGTCCAAATGTGATGCTGTGTTCAGGTCCAGAGGTGATGCTCTGTATAAATGCTGTGTTCAGGTCCAGAGGTGATGCTGTGTATAAATGCTGTGTTCAGGTCCAAAGTGCTGCTGTGATCAGGTCCGTGGCTGGTCTCGTGTACAGGTTCAGGAATAATGTAGTGATCGGGTCCAAGATTGCATGTGGTTGTATCCTCTTTGATGGAGCAAACGAGACGACGAAGGGAACCACGAACTTCTCATCTCCTGCATTACCCTGACCGAGCTACGTCACTTCTCTCCCCTCATTAGACGCGGGCTTTAAACACTGGTCACCTGTCACCATAAGTAAAAAAAAAAAAAAGAGTAATAAACCCCACTCTGGAAACTCGCCCAACATTTCCGTACGATGCTTCCTCCTTGAATGCCGCACTGTACGTGTCAGCACTCAGCCGACACCAACTGGCAGCGAGGCATCAGCTTATGTCAACAAACCCATGCATTCAATGTCGTGAAAAGTCAGTAATACCGTATTTTTATTATCCACTTATGATCAAAACAATGATTAATAGTTTCAGTTCAAGACTAAATTGTTTTATTTTTTTCGATCTAGTATCAAAGTAGCCCCGAGGAGTCAAGGGCGAGTGGTTGGTATTCAGGTTTCAGATTTGACCCCACGTAGCGTCAGACATAGGTGGGAGGGTGAGAGTTCCAGCGTCCAACAGGGAAGTGCGCTGGGTTCTTATTTGCTTTCCATTATTGGTATAGTGACAAGGGTTTGCCAAGGTGGTGTTCCGGGTCCCTCCTTTTTCCTGCATTTTTAAGGGTGGCGACTTCCTGGTGAGCAAAGTCATTGACAGCAAACAGTATTCTTGAATTTATATGTTGACTCGGATGAATATATATCCTCACATATATTACTTTATATTAAGTTACATACAAGCTATACTGTATATAAGAAGACGAATATATGGCAAAATTGACGGCTATATAATTTTATCTTACTTGATATGATCAAAAAATTCCTTCATAAAAATTACAAAAAGAAGTAAATTTAACATGAATGGGGCAAGTACAAGGCTCAGGTGTCATTGCTCAGTAATACCAGAGTGCAGGATTACACTATATGACACGCTGTCAGGTGAGTATAGTCTGCCCCACCTGTATTACTGATGCTAGTAGTAGTAGTAGTAGTAGTAGTAGTAGTAGTAGTAGTAGAAGTTAAAAATGATGGCGAAGGAGTGGCTATACGCGGAGGTTAGAGGCCACGTTTTAGATTTAAGAAAAAAGTAGTAGTTGTAGTAGTAGTAGTTGTAGTAGTAGTAGTAGTAGTGGTAGTAGTAGTAGTAGAAGGTGCAGTAGTAGTAGTAGTGGTAGTAGTTGTTTGTATGTTTATCTGCACGGTAAGGGAAGATGAGAGTCACAATCTCTCACAAACTGTTGCCGATCTCGCCGTTAATTGTTTTGTTTTGTGAACAATATATTAAATGCTGCAATATATTAACTTTCATAAAAACATTGTTACTTTTAATCGACTATTTTCAGCGTTGCCACATGTTCTCTCTGTTGCACATATGGAGTAGTGACCTACCAACCTATATTATCTTGCGCGCGCACCTCACTCTCGCACACTTTACTCTCACTGTCTAAAAACCAACTTCCGTCTTTATTTATTGTTCCTGGTTCTCTCTTATTGACTAATATTTACTATATATAGCAGGTATGTTTATAAAGATACATGTATACTGAGGAGACATTAACTGAGGAGAAAGAATCGCTTGGAAAAAATATCGGAAGAAAAGTTACCTTGCCAAGGACGCTCAGTGTGGCGGTGTTGCCCGCTTAGAGGGTGTCGAGAAGTGGACGTGATATGATGAAATTACTCTCTCTCTCTCTCTCTCTCTCTCTCTCTCTCTCTCTCTCTCTCTCTCTGTTTACATGAAGCTGGGGAATAGAAAGGTTTGCACAGCATTAATATTACCCATAGAAAACATTATCTCATATACTTAATCATAGAAAATGGATCTCCTGAATAATCTCTATCTACTTGTACAGATTAACCACCCAAAACCTAACCTAACCTAACCTAACTTCACTCGTCTCCTTTGTTCTCTAGAAATATTAACTTAGTTTCAGTTAGGTTAGGTTAGGTTGTTTGTGCTAGATTAAGTGAGGTTACGTTAGATTAAGTTGCCAGGGTTCGAGAGTTTAAGGGGTTCGAATCCTAAGTGTTGTCATGATTCGTGAGGTTTATGGGTTCGAATCCTCCTTTTACCTTCTCTCGTCCTCCCATAATAACCTTCAAGCAATACCTTGTACACACACACACACACACACACACACACACTCAAGGATTGGTACAACTCACCTAACCTAACCTAACCTCTGACCACCATCACGACTCAGCACTCAGCTTTAACTAAATATTAAACTTTCTTGACCTTCACAAAGACGCCTTCCTGCCTAACCTAACCTAACCTAACCTAACCAAGCCTAACCTAACCTACCATACAGGGAGTGAACTATCTTACTTAACAACCATTACTCCCATACAGGGAGTGAACTAGACGACATGGTTAATATTCTACCATACGGGGAAATGAACTCTTTCACACCTACATAGAAATACCTTTATGAGGATATCAGTTTACGGAACCAGGTGTGTGTGTGTGCGTGTGTGTGTGTACGGAGGGATGTATGGGTATACTGTAGGTATGAACAACCAGGAAGTGGCAATCCAGTCTTAGTCCACACTAATCTTGAGGTCACCTAACCTAACCTAACCTAACCTAACATTAACCCCTAACTAACCTAACCTACATAACCGAACCTAACCTAACCTAACATAACCTAACCTAACCTAACCTAACCTAACCCTAACCTACCTAACCTAACCTAACCTAACCTAACCTAACTTAATATTGTGGTCAAAATCATTATCACCGGGAAACTCTCACCCAAATATTGTATCTGAAGGAAGTTAGAGAGACAGACAAGATGGAAGGTATAAATACAAGAGAAAAATATGTGTGTGTGTGAACTATATCCTAGTCATACCTGTACCTAAACTCAAGGATGAACTGTGTTGGATGTACAATAAACACTGAACTTTTGGGGGGTGGCGGGGTGGGGGGGGAATGTCAAGATCAAAGTTTTAAGTCAAGATGTCGTAAGTTAAAATATGATCACATTTTTCACCACAATTCTAACACAAAAGATCGTACAAGGATGGGATTTAATGCACCAAATTCCTTTACATAGATAACACAAAATCAAACAATAAGGCCAAAAGCGAAGGGTTTCTCGTTCCATTGGCAATATTGTATGTTGGGGCGAGTCATACCAATCCCGCCGTGTGTATGAGAAGTGAACCATAAAGTGACTGACGAACGAACACTATTTGTGAACAAAGACCAATTGCGTCTCTAACAGTGCCGATGCCATAACAAGCGAGGTGTTACAGGCTGCTGGTGCTAAGAATAACAGTAATTGTATCATAATAACACTAAATACAACACTATGATGTAATATATTCTTACAGTAAATTACATAATGACTTGATTTACATACACGTCCTCATTAGGAGTTTAGAATACCTGTTGACATCCGAGACACATCCAGTCCTCTCTACATGTCTGTCACACACACACACACAGACTAATACTACTACTTTGCTGTCACACGGAATCGAGTATGACGATCATCCAGCTATGATATAATAATATGAGTTATTAGGGATATCACCCAAGGTTGGTGAGTTTTGAGGTGACTAAAGAGGCCGATACGGGACCGGCAGCGTCGTTCACATTCGTTGCACATGTGGAGAGCTCCATCAACTCCGGGAGGGGCGGTGGCAGCGTTTTTCCGGCGTTGGCGCTTGTCTGCCTCGGTTTGCAATCGGGCTAACTCGAAAGCATTGACACCTCGTGCGGTGCTTCTCCAGGCGTTACGATGTGGAGTAAATCGTCTCCCAGGTGAGGGGGTCGATTTGGCACTTTTTCAGGTTTGTCTTAAGACTATCCTTACACCTTTTCAATTGCCCGCCGGCATTACGTTTACTATTTGTTAGGCGACTATAAAGTAGCTGCTTTGGCAGTCTACTGTCGTCCATGCGGGTAACATGGCCAGTCCAACGTAGTTGTTCATGGATAATGGTAGCCTCGATGCTCCTACAGTTGGTGTCAGCAAGAATACTGGTATTTGTTCTCTTGTCTTCCCAACGAACTCAGAGGATGGAACGTAGACTACGTTGGTGAAAGTTTTCAAGTGCCTTAAGGTGCCTCCTGTATGTGACCCATGTCTCACTGCCATATAGCAGGGTGGGGAGGACCACTGCTCGATATATGTGCGACTGTGTAGATAATTTCAAACCCCTACAGCTGAAGACACGATTTCGGAGTCTGCCAAAGGCATGAGATGCACATCTGATCAGATGCTGAATCTCTTCATTAATGTCTGCGGTGGTGGACAGGTGGGAGCCGAGATACCAAAAGTGTGCAACATTAGAGAGGGTAGTACCGTTAAGCTGGATGGATGGTGGAAGTGGGTCTGAACCAATGGCCGCTTGAAAGAGAATCTGAGTCTTACGTACATACACCTCAAGGCTAAAGTGTGCATACGCTTCTGCGTAGGTGTTCAGGATCTCCTGTAGCTGTAGGTCGTGTTCAATGTGAGCAAGAAGGGTGAGGTCTTCTGCATACTTAAGTTCAGCAATGGAAGCTGCCGACACATTTGTTCTTGCCTGGAGTCGTCTTATGTTGAAAAGACCCCCATTCACCCGGTACTCGATGTTCACCCCGCTGGCTAAATTGGCACTGGCATGAGTAAGGAAGGCAGCCAAGAAGATGGAAAACACAGTTGGTGCCAGTACACACCCTTGCTTAACCCCTGTTTGGATGGAGAAGAACTCTGACTGGGTGCCGTTGTGCAGGACACTGCCGTTCATGCCATCGTGGAGTTGCCTCACAATGGTGATGAATTTTGGTGGGCAGCCAAAACGGCTGAGGGGCCACAAGAGGGCTTCCCTGTTGACCGAGTCGAAGGCCTTGGTTAGGTCGATGAAAGCCATGTACAGGTTACAACGCTGTTTTCTGCACTTTTTCTGTGTCTGGCGGGCAGCAAATATCATATCAGTGGTGCCACGTGATGGTCTAAAACCACATTGAGATTCTGGGAGGAAGTTTTCCGCCTTAGGAAGAAGTCTATTTAGGAGGACTCTGGCGATAATCTTGCCAGCTACGGAGAGCAGCGAGATCCCACTGTAGTTGCCACAGTCTGACCGGTCTCCCTTGTTCCTATAAATATTGACAATGGAGGCGTCTTAAGGAGCTTGGGGGATTTCCTGCTTTTCCCATAAATTCTCCAGGAGAGAGTGGAGACGACTGGTAAGCAGAGGTCCTTCTGCTTTATACACCTCGGGTGGGATAACATCAGGCCCTGAGACTTTGTTATTTTTCATCTGTTTGATGGCAGTAGCTACCTCATCCAGGGATGGAGGATAGCTGAGGTGGGTCAGCTTTGGATGCTGAGGGACCTGCTGGGTAGTCAGGACATCCACATCGGTGTTTCGGTTGAGCAATGAATGGTAGTGCTCTTTCCAGCGCTGAAGGAGGCCTTCGTCGTCTTTAATTATGTGGTTACCGTCAGATGAGCGGAGGGGGGCTGCGCCACGAGTGACTGGCCAGTAAAATGTCTTAGTGGAAATGAAAAATTCGCTCATCTTGTGCTGATCTGCAAGTTTTTGTGCTTCACATGCTTTATTTTTAAGTCAGTCGTTCTTTAGATTGCGAAGTTCTCGCTGGGCCGCCACTTTTCTTGCGGAGGGTATCAGCTTTGGTCCGAGACTGAGGGTTTTTCTGCCAGTCAGTTAAAGCAGCACATTTATTCATCGATGATTACTTTGATTGCCGGGTCATTTTCACCAAACCAGTACTGGTGTGTTCTTTTGATCTGGCCGAGGGTCTCTGCAGGTGTTTATCATGACAGTATTAAGAGTCCCATTCGTCACTGGGATTCACGTTGTTTGCTGTTGGGCTGTTTATAAGCCCCTGTTCGACACACACACACACACACACACACACACACACACACACACACACAGACGGGTTAAAGAAGATGAACAAGTGTTTATTATTGATTATGAAAATGAAGTCATGGGGTAAAAAATGCAAGAGACAGAACGGAGAGAAAAAGTTGCCTACGTTTGTCAGACATACACAGAGAGAGTTATTTAGTAAGGATAGCTTTTATGCCTTTTTGGGGAGGACTCTTCTGAATGGTCATAAACGATCATGTAGATAATAATAACAATAATACATAGAAATTAATAAATTTATACCCAACCTAACCTAACCTAACCTAACCTAACCTAACTAACCTTGGTTTGGTGAGGTTAAGTTAGGTTAAGTTAAGTTAGGTTAAGTTAGATATGTTTGGTCAGGTTTCTCGGTCATCGCGACAAACCAGGTGACAAGGTATCCAGCTCATAAAGGTCAAGTGTGTCCAGTTTTCTCTTCATTAATTCAATAACTTCTTCTCCCTTGTTGCGCACGTTCGGCACATTAATTGTTGCTGGTCTTGTGTTCATTAACGTCTGAACAGCCTTCCCAGAGCCATGTCCGGTTCCATACAAGGTCGCCCTCCAGCCAGTTATCCGGTACAAGGTCGCCCTCCAGCCAGTCATCCGGTACAAGGTCGCCCTCCAGCCAGTTATCCGGTACAAGGTCGCCCTCCAGCCAGTCATCCGGTATAAGGTCGCCCTCCAGCCAGCCACCCGTTTCCAAGGCGCAGTTTGTATTCCTTGAGCAAAATATACCCATCATTGGCATGCTAGATCTATCCTGGCATCTCCTAACTACTAATTAGTACCTTCCAGTAGTCTATTAGCTGCCTGAAGGTCACACACACACACACACACACACACACACACACACCGGTACCCACTTACAGGTTCCTGGGCAGATCACCAGGTTGGGTTAAGCCTCTACAAGGTTAGGCTGGTCTTTGTCCTAGTTAGATGTATGACTCAAGGACTGTAGCGGGGCGCTTCTCGATATGGAAGGAAGATTCTCATTACCGAACTGTAGCTAGACATCGTTTTGTTTACATCTGCTGACTAAGTTATCTAAGTTTCAATCATTTTTTTTTTTTGCTGTTCAAGTTATTGTGTTTATAAGGTTACCCGGGAGGAGACAGACCAGCGCGGGAGAGGCAATAAGCAAACAAACATAGATCTATCCATACTTGTTCCTCACTGGCGTCTCTACGGAACAACAACAACAACAACAAAAACAATGGCATTTTGGGAAGGGATTCGAGTGTAGACTGGAGGAGGTTTTATTCACAGAAACGAATTCTTGACAAAAAACTAAAACAACTCCACCAATCACTCAATTTGGCCGTTCAGAATCTGTCTTAACACACCTCAATAAGTGAGAACAAACTACATGATCTCCACAAAAATCCCAAACGCAACGTGGATATATAGTTTTTTTTTTTTTTTTTGTGAGACACCCTGTACTGAACCTTCACATAATACAACGATGGCATCACTGGGTAACTCAGCAGGTTTTTTCTACGTTACAAATAATTTCATCTTCAGGGTGACCTCACTTACTGCTGGAGGGGGAAAAAGACGTATCTGCAGTCGAGTGAAGATTCTCTGTTTTTGTCCGAATAATAATAAAAAGTTCATATGTTTTGTTCAGTCGTTATAATTAATGTATAAGTTCAGTTCCTCTTTGATAACAACTGTGTATAATATTAGTGTTAAGACGATACCTCTTAAGACCCGGGTGTTGTTCTCTCCTTGTTCCTGTTCTTGTTCCTATTATTGTTCTTGTTCTTGTTCCTGGTATTGTTCTTGAGCTTGATTCTGTAGAGCCACACGACGACGACCATCACACAGAACAGCGAGTTATAAATGCACCTGTAGGAAAGGTCACCTGTACTGTACTAACTCAAGATTATTACACACGCAGACATTCACACTCTTGCATACGTCTTTGCGTGCGCGCGCGCGCGCGTGTGTGTGTGTGTGTGTGTGTGATGAGGGAGAGAGAAGGGTTGAGGGAAGGAAGACAGGTAAGATAGGAAGTAGCCGAAGGTCAGTTAAGTGAGGAGAAGGGAGGATCTCTCTCTCTCTCTATCTCTCTAATTAGTCTTTGCAAAATTCCGTCGCCTTGATAAACTGTGTGGATGAAACTCAAAGAAACATTAATGTATGGGTCTTTATGAGTCTTTAACATCCTGGTTCCCCTAACAGGTGATGTGATAGTGAGTCTTCTGGTTCATGACTCCTTCTAGACTCCATTTAAGGCTCTTGAGATTCTAGGATAAAGGAAATGTTGCTGTTTGGTTTACTTAAGTGTTTCATCTGCCAGTGTTACCAAATCAGTGTTTCAAAGTCAAGAAACATTTTATAAGAGAGTGGCAGTGTAACCAACAAGGTGACAGAACACAATATATCGTTTCTCTTTAATTACATGAAACTTTGACCTCAAATTTATTAGAGCTGAATATTAAACACTATAACGCTACCCTAACCGCCCCCTGCCACCTGCCAAATCACTTCAGCTACGGTACAATGATCGATGTATCGTCCTAATGTTTCCACTACAGGACAGCTGCCTCTACAAAATCTTAGCCTTAGGGGGTCTTATTCAGTTGTTTTAGGTTAAAATCTGACCGTAGAGAGGCAGGTCAAAGGTTAAGGTCACAAGTTTACATTAAAAGCAACTTCCATATCCCTAAGTATTGGAGTGTTCAGTGGTACAGTGGCTATTGTGATCTCCTGTTTACAAATCATAATAAAACTGTAAAAACACGTACCTTCCACACACACACACACACACACACACACACACACACACACACACACACACTATATGTCCAAACTACCTTTGATTTTCGTATAATTTTGTAAGGTGCATTAAAAATCTTGGGGGTTGAGAAGGAAGGAAGGAAGGAAGGAAGGAAGGAAGGAAGGAAAGAAGGGAGGGAGGGAGGGAAGAGGAACGTGTGCAAAGGTGTCACGGTAACCAGGTGTGGAAAGGTTAATATTTGTTCCCATCAGTGAGCAAGGCTGCCCGCACACACACACACACACACACACACACACACACACACACAAAGTATTTCCTGTCGTTCCTTGCATGACGAGCTGCTTCTCTCTCTCTCTGACAAGTCCTCTACTGCGCTCATATACAAGTCACAAGTTAACCCCCCCCTCCCCCAGCTCAAAAAAAAGGACTCGCCTTACACATATTTCTACCATGATCAAGAGAGTAACTAACAACATCCACTAAAAAAATTGTATAATAAAAACTAGTTCCTCTTTGTTAAGTGGTTTAATAAGATAAATAATATATAATGACGACAAATATTATTACACAACTGACGATGAATATACCAACTTTGCTTTCCTCCAAATTATTTCAGTTTTTACTAATGATATTAAATGGTTTAGAATGTAAGACGTTCATCGCCAGTGACAATCATTCATCTCCATCTGTTTCAACATAGCTACACATAACATTCTCTGGAAGTTGTAATTTAAATATGAACGTCTGAGAAAAGGCTTTTATAAACAGTACAAGTGAATGGCCCTTAACCTACCTGGCCAGTGTCTCTCTTCCAGGCCATGTTATATCTCTACCAGGCCATATTGTGTCTCTCTACCAGACCATATTGTCTCTTTACCAGGCCATGTTGTGTCTCTACCAGGCCATGTTCCAGGGACATTTTTAAAGGAATTTTTACTAGTGGGCCACTTTAAGAAAAAGGACACATATATCTAAAAATGGCAGACTCCAAATACTGTACCTGGCATTTATGTTAAAAGATACTTAGTGTTAACGCCCATAGGAGAGTTATTGGTTTGTTGCTGGAGAAATAAACCCTCAACGTTGACCCGTACCATATAATTCGGTCAAAACCTGTTAAAGAACAATTCACATATAACAAATGCTGTCATCTCAGGACACATAGTATGAATAATACAATCAATATACAGTACATAGCCTGTTAACATCTTAAGTATAACTCACATGTTACATCTGTTGATACATCAGGAGACAAGTTGTATAATATGATCAAATTACAGTACATAAATATACTTATTAAAGTTATTTAGAGTTTATATTTACGTTTTAGGGTCTTGGGTTCGACCAGCGTGTTGTTTCTTCTGCAAGAATTGGTAGACTATTGAGCAATCGCCATCCAATCGCAGCCCTAGACGAGGGCATCTGTTTTATATTAGACGACCAACAAACACGTTGTCAGCACTGACCCCCCTTCTCACCCTCTCTCTCATGTTTATCTTACTGTGGCGGTAACACTTAGAGAGCAGATAATTATATACAAATCAAAGGAATTTAAGGAAACACAGTCCAGTAGATACAATAATTGGTAATTTATATTAAATAAAAGTAGTACCATACAATATTTATTGAAAAAAGCGACATTTCAAACAGACTGGTAAACTGTAACTCAGCATTGACCAAAAATGTGAAAATAGGGCCAATAGGGCCAATAGGGCTAATAGGTACAGAACATTTTGTGGAATGTAGATGATAGAAGCATGTGGTAGTTATGTAATATTTCATAATAGAAAATAAATATTTTAAAATGAACCACCAGTGAAGAATTTGACAGCAGATTTTCTTGTTTGATAGGTTTCTGTTGGCTCTACATCTGCGTTCTTTCTTCTTCAGAAATTCTGCCACTGCAAATTGTGGATTATATTCTGCTATGCCACAACTGTTGAGTGCCACAATTAAGCGTGCATTCATTGTAGATCTTTCATGTTTGATCGTCTGTCATCATATATAGTGTTGTGATGTGAAACTACCCACTGTGTTTGCATACTGTGTGGAGACAGAGTTAGTATTACTCCAAGGGTCTTTTGCACAGTTCTTGCTGCTGCACTAGCTGGTAAAGGTCTCTTTAGTGTGTTTGACAGACTAGCACCAGAATCATTCCCTGGAGGAAGGGGTGTTTCCAAGATGCTAGAAATTTCACTCCATGCTTCACAGGTCTGTTCTGCTAAGTCACTAGTTTCTTCTGGAAATAATTGTGCAGCAATATATGTACCACTGGCGACAAATTCTTCACAGGTATTACTGGTAAGAAGATTTTTCATAGTAGTACTGGTAGAGGCAGTAGCAGGCATAGTAGTACTGGTAGAGGCATAGCATAGTAGTACTGGTAGAGGCAGTAGCAGGCATAGTAGTACTGGTAGAGGCAGTAGCAGGCATAGTAGTACCTAGGCAGCATAGTAGTACAGTAGTAGTACTGGTAGAGCTGGTAGAGGCAGTAGCAGGCATAGTAGTACTGGTAGAGACAGCATAGTAGTACTGGTAGCAGTAGCAGGCATAGTAGTACATAGTAGTACTGGTAGAGGCAGTAGCAGGCATAGTAGTACTGGTAGAGGCAGTAGCAGGCATAGTAGTACTGGTAGAGGCAGTAGCAGGCATAGTAGTACTGGTAGAGGCAGTAGCAGGCATGGTCCATTTCATAATCAGGTAGTTTTTCTTAGCATTTTCAGCCTACTCGTTACTTTGGCGTTTGCATTTTCTCTCCCTTCTCGGCATTTTGGTTCTGAAATGTAAAAAAAAAACAATAAGGAAAGTATATTGCAAAATTAAAATTAAATGAAAAAGTTAATAGCGAAGGTCTAGGACACTTTCGCGTTGTTGTTACTCTTAATTTCTGGTCCAAACTTTCTGAATACACTTATACATGGAAAAAAACTGTGAAAATGCTGTGGGACAACATTTTTATTACTTATATTTATTTAATATTTTTTACTTAGCTATTCTTATTTTTTTTTAGCACTAAACTAACCAAAAACCAGTTCATATGCAGCTTCAGCCACCTTTGGATTTTCACTAAATTGAGGTCTTCTTTACTTACATCTCACCATTCTAAGACTCTTTTCTTATCTGACAATTTTTCTGGAGATTAGTTTACGTTTTTAATTTGAAGGAAATACAAATGCGGCTTTAAATTTACAATCGTGGAAATTTTCCACACAAATTAAATACTAATCACTACCATATCTTCGGTATCCACAGGTATTCACTATCTATATATATAAACAGTAACAGTAGGGTGAAAATCAACACTAAACATTGAAAAGGCTAATGCGTTACCTCCAGTTCGTTCCTCTAAAGTGGTGTCAAACTCAAAACCTTTCGAGGGCCAATTCTTATTTTAGTTTCCCTCTTCAGGGCCAACACAAGTGCTCTATCACATATTTGCAGGATTGAAGTTAACAGCTTCACATATTGCCTTACCTGGCTTACCAGGAATACCTCACTTGGGTTTGTCTGATCTTAAGTATGTCAAATTATTGGATAGTAGAAGGCGTATATATACATTATTTATAAGCATTTCCCCTTTACAATAGTGTTATTACTAGCATTCACAATATAAATTAAATTATTGCCACAATGATGTAAAGATAATTTCGGAATTTACTGACTCATTCATATCTGCATTTTTTCCTTCATATATATTTCTTTCATAATTTCACGGGCTGATAAAATTTACCGTCATCCCGGGGGCCACACCTGACCATCCCAAGGGCCCACATTTGGTCCGCGGGTCATGAGTTTAATTAATAACACTCTTAAGACGCACATAAACAATCCTCTAACCGCCACAGTCACTCACTCAGCTGATCACTCCCATTTTCTTCTCAAGTGTATGGGAGACCTTGCTAGAATCAATATTTTTACTCCACAGCTTAAAATTGACTAGTGGACAAATAAAATGTGACTAGTGGGCCAAATACATGGGTAAGTAGACCATTTGGCCCACTAGTATATATGTTAAAAAAGTCCCTGCCCGGGCATTGTTGTGTCTCTCTACCAGACCATGTTGTCTCTACATTTCCTTCACAAACCGTCTAACCACACGCTCCTGTATTTTTTTATTAATTACATTAAAAATAATATTCATATGTCTGTTAATATTAGTAGCAAGTTTCGTTAAGAGGTCACACACACACACACACACACACACACACACACACTTGCAGAAACGTAAGACATTGTAGTGGATTTCTCCCCTACAAACGCTGTTTGTCGCTGTGTAGCCGACCCCACGAATTCCACAGTGTGTGCCTCGTGGTCTAGGTCAACCAACACCGCCATACATCACGGAGCGGGGGTCAACTACTAAGCCACGCCTACCCCCCGCTATTTAAGACCTGACCTCGTGGTGACCTGCCTCTTTTTACCTCCACCAACCAGCCAGCAACACCTCCTCCTCCTCCGCCTGCCTGGTGAGCCTCGCTCCCGCCGGCGAGCATGGCGACCTACAAGCTGTCCTCCTCTGAGCACCCTCACCAACCAGCTCTCTCTACATCACGCTTGTAACCATGCTGCCTTCCCAGCACCAAGCTGCATTGTACATCCAATACAACATGTATACAGAGAGCACATTGTGAGTTTCCTTTTCTCCAACCCATCCTGAGTGTGAACCCAAACATCACGTACCCCACAACATCACTGGCCGTTGCCCTTGTGGACTTCAGGAAGGCCTTTGACCTTGTTGATCACTGCACTGTTATCAACAAGGCTATTGCACTAGGGCTGCCCACCAACCTGGTCTCATGGCTCACTGATTTCTTGAGTGGACGTCGCCAAGCAGTGAGGTATCAGGGCTTGGTCTCTACATTCCAACACTTCACCTGCGGTGTTCCCCAGGGGACCAAGGTGGGACCACTGTGCTTCCTCATCCTGATCAACGACGCTCTATCGGACACTCCTCACAGGTGGAAGTACGTGGATGACTGCACTGTGGGGGTTTCAGTGGACAACACCGCACCAGACTACTCATCGCTCCAAGGCACCCTGGACAGGCAACAGGCATGGACTACGGAGAACAAGGTCACCATCAACCACACCAAAACCGTCGTCATGCACATCAATACCGCCACCACTCCAGTGCAAGCCCCAGCAGTCACAGTGGGTGCCCATCCTCTCCAGCTGGTGCAGTCTGCCAAATTCCTGGGTGTAACTATAGACAACAAACTTGACTGGAAGGCCCATGTAAATAACACAGTTAAGGCAGCCTCGTACCGTCTCTACATGCTACGAAGACTTAGGTCACTTACAACACCCACGCCAGAGCTGAGGACCATCTACAACGCCTTCATTCTCCCCAAACTAACGTATGCGTCACCAGCCTGGCCGTCTTCTCTCAACTCCACCCAACAACGTCAGCTAGAGAAGGTACAGAAAAGGGCCTGCAGAATCATGCTCGCGCAGAATACTCCGGCTACACCAAAGCTCTCTCCACCCTCCACCCTGGAAATGCCATCCCTCAGTGACCTCCACCGCCAAGCACTGGAAAGGTTTGGCCGTGGACAACTGCACCACCCTCGCCATCGCCACCTCCTACCACCTGCAGCCCCCCACCCAACTCGAGCAGTCCGCCACTACAACAAAATTCAGCCCATAAGAGCCCGCACCGATAGATATAAGAACAGCACCGTCCCATCTATTGTTAAAATAATAAACAACTCCTGATTTATGTACTGTACAGCCCTGTAAATGTATTCAACGCATATTATATCATTATGTCTAAATCAAATGTAAGTCTGTATATTTTCAGCCACCGGCTGCAACTCTATTAATAAACCTTTTATTATTATTATTATTATTATTATTATTATTATTATTATTATTATTATTATTATTATTATTACTATTACTATTATTATTATTATTACACTCCACGTGATGCCCCTCATAACACCATCTGTGAGGGAGTTACTACACCTCGTGATGCGCTTCATAACACCATCTGTGAGGGAGTTACTACACTACGTGTTTGCTGTTCAACACCTCAACGCACAAGATCTACGTGACTTCCACTGTAAACATTAATCTGTATGTTCACTGTATGTTCCTTTAACTTTCTCTAATGAAGGCCTTTGTTAAACCACCAATGTCAATGTATGTAATAAGTCATTTATGTCCAATGTATATTTTCAGCCTTCGGCCTGCAGAACTTTTTCAATAAACCGTTAATTATTATTATTATTATTATCATTATTACACACACACACACACACAGCCACCATGGCCTCTCTCAATTTATACCGTGACTTGGGTGTCCTCGTCAGCATTAATAAGTCTCTTAAACTTTATCCCGTATCCCAAACACTGTTGATGGTCGCTGGCAGACATAATTTGCGCCTCACGTTAACCTTGTCCACCACTGTACCTTCTGTTGTTCTCTTACATGTGAAAGAATGAAACTTGTCAGAGGTCAAGGAAATCTTCTCCTTTAACTGGTAAGGTTAACTCTCACAGTCTATTGTCTCGTGATTAAAATCTGCCGTTATGAATGCTTGTGATTTAGCTGCTGCAGTAATGGCCCTGGGAAGGTCTTCTATTTCCACTGATGCCAAGATTACCATTATTTTGATAAACCTTGCTGCCGTCACAGCATTCTATGGCAGGTTATTCCAACATTTCACAGCTCTCACTCCTAAGAAGTCATCCCAGCCGGACATCCGCCAGCTCCTTTGTGGTACTTATAAACTAAAAGGTTTTTTTTATTTACCCTTCCTCTTCTATGAAAGTGGGTTCCATAGGCATGACTGCCCTGAAGTTTTCTGGTCACTGTTTGGGCATCAGCTGATTGATAACATGGTCATTACGACTCGGAGCTACATGTTAATACTTGATAATACTGTGAAAAATCAAAGCAAAACCTTGCAGGATTATTGCTATAAGTAATTTGTTTAATGATGATTAAGTAACGGACAGTGTGTACCACCTCACACCCACAGAGATGATGAACAGCCCCGCTAGCAGAAGTGTTTCCAGGGAAGGGAGAGATGGTGGACATTACACCATACCCAGTCCAGCAGGCTTTATGTTCTATATAATACTACTTCTTTACACGTCTTATGTCTGGGAAGACGTTGCTTGGTAGCTTAAAGCTCTTTACAAATTGACCTCTTTTCCTTACCCGCCACGTTCTTACGTAACCCCCCCCCCCAAAAAAAAAATCTGTAGCACTTGTAGAGTTCTCCTCAACATTGTGATGGCTTAAACGGAATGTAACCATTGCAGGTCAATTTATAGAAGGGGACAAAATTGGATACAGGGTATTTTTTGTGTTTAGTAATTCTTTCATATTAAAACAAGACGATTTTCTTCTGACACTTTTGGTGCATTTTATCCATAACCGAATATCGTGAGCTGAAAATCATTCTAATGGTAGACCCTGCTGCCATATTGTATCACAAAAATTGTGACCAAATCCCAGGTTGCTGATCTGACTTTCTGCCTCATTTACACACAATTGCAGGGTTTCAATTGGTTCTCTTTCTTTGACAACACAACATGTACACATTGTTTCTCACTGTTCATTTGTTTATTTTTTTCCATTCTGTATATATTCCCCCCCCCCCCAGGTCTCAATATGGGTCGGTGACCTGTGCCTGGGTGGGCTAATCCCAGTAAAAAAGAAAACAAATAAAAAATACTAAACAAATTCTAAACGGTGGCGAGAAATGGCGTAATTATCAAGCTCTAGCTTGTACATTTAACATTGTAATATTCCTGATTTTCAGGCATCATATAAATCAATATCATGGCGAGAGTTTAATTAAATGTGGACTAAAGACCAGTTTGGGTACACCCAGTATTCCTCCGCGGCACTCAGCAGTGTTGCCAATGTAGTGGCACCTATCGTTTTCACTCATATTTTGATATCGAGCAGGACTTACAGTATCCTATTCGGCACTTGACAGCTTACTAGCCGATTGGGCAGGCGGTCTGCATTCTCTCTACACACTTTGGCAAATACTGGTTCATGTATGGGCTCTCTGTTACACACTTTTGGCAAATACTGGTTCATGTATGGGCTCTCTGTTACACACTTTTGGCAAATACTGGTTCATGTATGGGCTCTCTGTTACACACTTTTGGCAAATACTGGTTCATGTATGGGCTCTCTGTTACACACTTTTGGCAAATACTGGTTCATGTATATGGGCTCTCTATTTTACACTTTTTGGCAAATACTGGTTCATGTATAAGGCTTTCTCTGTTACACACTTTTGGCAAATGCTGGTTCATGTATGGGCTCCTGTTACACTTTTTGTTCAAATACTGGTTCATGTATGGGCTCTCTGTTACACACTTTTGGCCGTCTGGCGGTCATGTGAATCTCTGTTACACACTTTGGCAAATACTGGTTCATATATGGGCTCTCTGTTATTACACACTTTTTGGCAAATATAGTTTCATGTATGGGCTCTCTGTTACACACTTTGTCAAATACTGGTTCATGTATAGGCTCTCTGTTACACACTTTTGGCAAATACTGAATGGCCTTGTAAGGCTCTCTGTTACACACTTTTGGCAAATACTGGTTCATGTATGGGCTCTCTGTTACACACTTTTGGCAAATACTGGTTCATGTATGGGCTCTCTGTTACACACTTTTGGCAAATACTGGTTCATGTATGGGCTCTCTGTTACACACTTTTGGCAAATACTGGTTCATGTATGGGCTTTTGAATACACCTGATCATGTACCAGTTTACACTCTTATAAATTATAACACTCCACATTATAGGGTGGAAACGGATTGCAAGGAAAGTATTTTTATAATAATAATATTTATTCGGTAAAATCATCAAACAAGTTTAAAATTGGTTTGGTATGTACATAGACTAAACAGACATACAGTTCAGTGTGTGTGTGTGTGTGTGTGTGTGTGTGTGTCGACAACGCAAGTATACGATGTACAGAGCAAGGATCAGGGACTGTTTATCGTCCTTGGTACAAAGAACGTACAGTATACAGTTTCTAATAAACAGTAAGGCAATTTGACCAAGGATAGCCAATACCGCCTGAACTACCGCACGACACCTGTACTATTTACGTCCCTGGGTCAAAGCCTCAAAGGTCAAATGTAAGGTTACAGGTGAAGGTGGAGCAGGGGACCGTTATAATCTCTCTCTCTCTCTCTCTCTCTCTCATACTCGCTTCAATATAACTTTTATCTCCTCGTAAGATAATCATTTAATTAACTTCTATCCTTACCTATACAGAATATTTTCACTGTACACATTAAGACCTGTAACATATTCACTCCCACTAAATCATCATCTCACTGTATCACAACGCTATAACCTTACACACTGATACTTTACTTATTCATCTTGTACAGTTAAAAAACAACTAAGAATGGTAAGAGAACTTTGTGCTGTTATATTATTATTGCTCTTCAACAACCATGATCTTAAGTAGGTAACACGATTATTAATTAAACTATTCTGACAACAGTTGAAAAATTATGAGATAAAACTGTGAAACTTGGTGGTAAACATCGCCAACCTAAGATTAAAACCTATCTCGATTAAATCCTTTCCCGATTAAAACCTTTCTCGATTAAAACTTATCTCGATTAAAACCTTTTTCGATTAAATCCTTTCCCGATTAAAACCTTTCTCGATTAAAACTTATCTCGATTAAAACCTTCCTCGATTAAAACCTATCTCGATTAAAACCTTTCTCGATTAAAACCTATCTCGATTAAAACCTTTCTCGATTAAATCCTTTCTCGATTAAAACCTATCTCGATTAAAACCTTTTTCGATTAAATCCTTTCCCGATTAAAACCTTTCTCGATTAAAACTTATCTCGATTAAAACCTTCCTCGATTAAAACCTATCTCGATTAAAACCTTTCTCGATTAAAACCTATCTCGATTAAAACCTTTCTCGATTAAATCCTTTCTCGATTAAAACCTATCTCGATTAAAACCTTTTTCGATTAAATCATGATTAAAACCTTTCTCGATTAAAACCTTTCTCGATTAAAACCTACCTCGATTAAAACCTATCTCGATTAAAACCTTTCTCGATTAAAACCTATTTCGATTAAAACATATCTCGATTAAAACCTATCTCGATTAAAACCTTTCTCGATTAAAACCTACATCGATTAAAACCTACATCGATTAAAACCTTTCTCGATTAAAACCTTTCTCGATTAAAACCTACATCGATTAAAACCTTTCTCGATTAAAACCTTTCTCGATTAAAACCTATCTCGATTAAAACCTATCTCGATTAAAACCTATCTCGATTAAAACCTACCTCGATTAAAACCTTTCTCGATTAAAACCTACATCGATTAAAACCTTTCTCGATTAAAACCTTTCTCGATTAAAACCTACATCGATTAAAACCTTTCTCGATTAAAACCTTTCCCGATTAAAACCTTTCCCGATTAAAACCTTTCTCGATTAAAACTTATCTCGATTAAAACCTTTCTCGATTAAAACCTATCTCGATTAAAACCTATCTCGATTAAATTATGTCTTAGAGATAATCAGATGTGTCATTGATGGTATAAGAAATGGAACATATATGTTTATTATTTGGTTCTCTGCCTAGCATAATTAAGACACAAATATTTAATGTTGAATATTCTTGAGTCCTTATGAGTCCTTGTGAGTTATATGAGTCCATGTGAGTCCTTGTGAGTCCTTGTCAGTCCTTGTGAGACCTTGTGAGTCCTTATGCGTCCTTGTGAGTCCTTGTGAGTCCTTGTTTGTCCTTATGCGACCTTGTGAGTCCTTGTCAGCCCTTGTTAAGCCTTGTGAGTCCTTATGAGTCCTTGTGAGTCCTTGTGAGTCATTATGAGTCCTTGTGGGTCCTTGTGCGTCCTTATGCGACCTTGTGAGTCCTTGTGAGTCCTTATGCGGATGTTGTAGCACTGTTGTACAAGAACAGAAGAATCGACCCAGAAGAATGTGAGTTCAGTATTGACGGATATGATTTATCTATGAACCTTTCTCAAGTAACTTGCAAGAGGGATGTGGTTATCTATGCTAGGCAAGACCTTAGAACCATCTAGGTGAGGGTACAGGGAGAGGATGTTTTTGAAGAGTCCAAGTGGCGTAAAATTAAATTAAAGGGGAGAGACTTACTCACTGTCGGGTGTATCTACAGATCCCCAGACTGTAGCTTATTAAACCAAAGGAACTTAAGAGCCTTAATAGACAGTGCAGCGATGCTCAACGCTAGCACCTCTTTATCATGAGGGACTTTAACTATGGCGACATCGACTGGAGAAATGAATCCACGCCAAATTACATAAATAACCCTGCTACTCTTTTTGTAGAAACTCTGAGAGATAATTTTCTGTTCCAACATGTTAAGGACCCTACACATTACAGAGGGCAGCAAACACCCAAGCCACTAGACCTCATCATAACAAACGAGGAGGGTATGGTAGCCAAACTGGAGCACCTTACCCCAGTTGGCACCAGCCACCATGTAATGTTGGCCTTCACATTTAACTGCGACTTAGTTCACGACAAAACCAGGCCAAGATTCAAATATTACAATGGAAATTACGTTGGGGGAGGAGATGAGGGGTATCCGCTGGCCTGACTCACAAAGGTATGAGAACGCAGGCACTACGCTGAATATCATAGCCAGTAAAGTCAACCATATGATCGATAAATATATATCCAAGACCAAACCCAGTGCCTCTAGGAATACATGGAGACCCCTACACATGAACCATGAGGCGGTCGGCAAAGTTTAGAAGAAAACCCAGAAATTCAAGGCGTGAGTTAGGTCAAACAATGAGCAGGACAGGAGGATGTATGCAAGATCCAGGAACCAAGCAAAGTCAGAGTGTAGAAGGGCTGAAAAGGAATTCCAAAGGCTGGTTGCAAGCGAGGTCAAATCAAACCCAAAGGCGTTTTACCGATATGCAAACTCGAAATTAAAAACACGAGTAGGAGTATTGGACCTGAGGCTTCAAGATGGTAGTTACGCAGAATTTGACCAGGACAAAGCAGAGGCATTGAAAAGTTTCTTTTCCTCGGTGTTCACAAAAAAGGGTGCGAACAATCTTCCTGCGTTTGAGGACAGACGGTTCGACACAGCGCTGACCCACATTGTTTTCTCTGAAGAGGTTATGAGATATAAAAAGTCAAAGCTAAAGGTTCACAAGAGTCCCGGCCCTGACATGGTGCATCCCAGATTGCTAAGAGAGTTGTGCAATGAGCTTGCTAAGCCCTGAAGATCCTGTTCTGTAAATGCCTGGATGAGCAAAAGGTCCCAAGCGATTGGAAAATGGCTTATGTGAGTCCTATTTTCAAGAAGGGCGATCGTCACTCTGCGAATACCTATAGACCGGTGAGCCTGACCAGCATAGTGTATAAAGTACTTGAGGGCATTATAAGAGATGCCATGATGGAACATTTACTACGAAACAACATGTAAAAGACTGCCAGCACGGTTTTATGCCAGGACGCTTCTGCTTAACACAATTACTCAAGGTACTGGATGTTTAGGCCCAAATTCTCGAGCAGGGTGGTAATATCGACAATATAAACCTAGATTTTGCCAAGGCTTTCGACAGCGTACCCCATGAAAGGCTGATAAATGGTACGAAATCGTCATGTGTACCTGTGACTAGCGGGGTGCGACAGGGCAGTGTATTGGGCCCGCTGTTGTTTCTGTTTCATTAATGACATGCCAGAAGCTGTACATTCCTCCATACAAATGTTTTCGGACAATGCCAAGTTATTTAGAGAAATTAAGAACCGAACAGACTGTGAAGAGCTGCAGAAAGATCTCTATGAGCTTCAAGAATGGTCGAGGAAATGCTGCGAAAATTCAACGTCACGAAGTGCAAAAGGATGCACCTGGGTCACACCAATAGTAAGGAGGCGCATCACATGTCCCAACAGTACGAAGAGACTGCATTAATTGAGACTTAAATTCTCGGGCCATTGTGAGAAAAGGGTAAATCAAGCAACGAAACCTGTAGGTTTTACAATAAGGTCGTTCAGATATCTAGATGGTCCGTCACTCGTCACGATCTTCATGAGTGAGGTGCTTCCCTGCCTGGAGTATTGTCACCCCGTCTGGTCCCCGAGGTATGCTAGAGATTGTCAATTGTTTGAAAATATCCAAAGGAGGGCCACCAGACTGGTGCCTTCTCTACGGAACCTCAGTTACCCAGAGATTGGAGCGCCTGCAACTACCGAGGGATATACTACAGACGGGCGAGGGGTGACCTAATCGAAGCATATATACATCTCAGGGAGTACTACTCGGTCGAATGTCCGCCCCATAAGGGGTCACAGCTGAAGGTTGAAGAAGCCACAAGTCCAAAAAACTGTGAGGGCAATTTTTTTCGGATTGAGAATTGTGAACTTTTGGAACAATCTGCCAGAGAGCGTTGTGACGGTACTGGAGCAGGTTCCGATATATTCAGGAACCAGTGCATGCCCAGTACTTGCCAACAATGCGTAACAGAGACGTGAGAGACGTGACCCGTCGCCCAAGCAGCTAACGAGCCTATCAGTGGTGAAGAGGATAAAAGTCAAAGTTATGAGTCCTTGTGTGAGTCCTTATTAGTCCTTGTGAGTCCTTGTAAAGTCCTTATGAAGTTGGTAAAAAATCTGTACTGGCATCACTTTGCCTCCTTCGCAACTTAATAGAATGATAGATAATAAGTAAAATCATTATACACGTTCATATCCCGTTCTTTTGTTACATTATGGAAACGTAAAATTCTTTTTACTTTGAGAACTTTGAGTTAAAAAAAAAGTGGTCAATTTGAGATATGTCAGAAATGGCGACACATACAGGGATAATTTTGTTCAATGCGTCGTGTAGAGAACATATCATTAACTTATTTTATATCACCAATTGTATTTTAATATTTTTTTTAATTAACTCTACTGGTAAAAAACAAAGTTTAATCAGGAGTAAATTTGCTAAGAAAAATTATCGTTGTTAAAAAATCCTCCCCGACAGTGGCTCGTCAAGCGGCTGGAGTGTAAAAAAAAAATCATTACGCCTATTTCGTCTTTCATCACATTGTGCGAAAACAGCCGATTATTAAAAAAAAACCAATTTATATATAGTTAGTAGGTTATTGACATTAAACTTTAGATATCTAGGGCTAATTTCTCAAAGCAATACATTGGTTATTTTGTAGTAAAAGATAACGATTTGCCTACTTAAGGGAATAGTTTCGCTTTGGTTCTCCGTTAAGATCGATAGCGATAACTACAACTTTACACCAGTTTTACACCACCTTAACGTTATATAATTATCTTATGATAGTTTTAGATTAGATTTATTTATTCGTGAAAGTTTCTGTTTTAAGGTCTGACTCAGGAGCCTGTGGGTGAAGGAGCCTGTGGGTGAAGGAGCCTGTAGGTGAAGGAGCCTGTGGGTGAAGGAGCCTGTAGGTGAAGGAGCCTGTAGGTGAAGGAGCCTGTGGGTGAAGGAGCCTGTAGGTGAAGGAGCCTGTGGGTGAAGGAGCCTGTGGGTGAAGGAGCCTGTAGGTGAAGGAGCCTGTGGGTGAAGGAGCCTGTGGGTGAAGGTGTGCCTGGTGAGAAGGTATTGGCAACAGTGGCCGCGTTCAACAGACGTAAAGGGAACGGGAGGCAGCAACAGGTGTCATATATACTCCACTATGTCTCGTCCTCATCACGACCCCGGGGAAGTTAAATACGTGTATGATCTACCTTATACGGCGAGGAAGAAGTTATGTACTATACTCGATTCAAATAATGACTGGGAGAGGCTGGGTATGTAATGACGTCTCTTGTGATTAGAGAAATGGCGTAGGCTGTGATAATTGTTTCTCTCTATTTTTGACAATTTTAATTACTTTTATGATTTGCAGTTATTGTATTTTGATCCTAAAATTAGTATTTTTTTTAGTTATACTTAAGACGTCTAACTCTAAGGAAGGAGCCACTTTAGGATAGTATTCTATAGAAGAAAACTTTTTTTTATCATGAAGAGAAAGATATAACTTTTCCTATTTTTGGTTTTCCCTCCTATTGTTAAGGGTTATATGGTGTTTTGCTGTTTAAGTTGGTCTTCCATCTGTTGACAATATAAATAATTATAAACAAAACAAGTTAACCCTAACCAACCTACTTAACCTAACCTAATCTAAAATAGGTCATAAAATAAAGTACGACTAGACTGTTGTGTGTCTTTACCACCAACTTGAGGAAAGGTCATTTTATAGTTGTGCATATTTCTCTGGGTATTAGAAATACGTGTAAAAACCATAGAAAATCACCAAAAATCAACCTAACCTAACCTAATCAGGGGGAGGGGGGTCCAGGCAGTCCGACTAATTACCCAAATGTAGCCAAATATAGTTGCAATGAAGTCAGATAATGGTCCTACATGAATAAATCGGACTGCTAATCACTTCTCGACTAGTATTTGATGTCAGAAAGTCACAAAAAATTGGAAAACTTACTTTAATCTGAGTTAATAGATCGCGTGCATGTACCGATGGAGCGAGGAGTTACCCAAATGTACCCCAATGTAGCCGCAATGAAGTCAAATGATGGTCGTACAAGCGTAATTCGGGCTGTGAATCACTTCTCGATTATTATTTGGTGTCATAAAGTAAAAAATAAATTGGTAAACTTAATTTAATCTGAGTTGTGTTAGGTTAGGTTAGGTTAGATTAGATTAGATTAGGTTAGGTTAGATTAGATTAGATTAGATTAGGTACATGCACTTGATCTATTAACTCAGATTAAATTAAGTTTACCAATTTTTTGTGACTTCGTGACACCAAATACTAGTCGAGGTTAGGTTAGGTTAGGTACATGCACTCGATCTATTAACTCAGATTAAATAAAGTTTACCAATTTTTTGTGACTTTGTGACACCAAATACTAGTCGAGAAGTGATTGGCAGTCCGATTTATTCATCTAGGACCATTATTTGACTTCATTCCGGCTATATTTGGGTACATTTGGGTAATTCTCGCTCCGTCGGTACATGCACTCGATCTATTAACTCAGATTAAATAAAGTTTACCAATTTTTTGTGACTTTGTGACACCAAATACTAGTCGAGAAGTGATTGGCAGTCCGATTTATTCATCTAGGACCATTATTTGACTTCATTCCGGCTATATTTGGGTACATTTGGGTACATTTGGGTGATTAGTCAGACCCGGGGGCAGCCCTAATTTGGTTAGGTTAGAACGCTGCACTAATATAAAAAGACCTGAGGAAATTTCTTCGGTCAACTTGTAGTTTCAACCAACCGCGGCTCTCGAGTTGAGCAATGTGTTTTCCGATGGTTTAGACACTATTAAAACACTTTTCGTTGTGACGTTTCCCTCGCAAATGACTTAAATATACCGGAGATCCAGGGGGGCAGAACCCCCCGTTAGGAGGCTAGAATAAGTAATTTTAGGTCATTTTCGAGGGAAACGTCATAGAAGAAAGGTGTCTTAAAATTATCTAAATCATCGGGAAAACACAATGCTCAACTCAAGAGCCGTGGTTGGTCGAAACTACAAATTGACCATTTCTTCATTAACGATAAAAGATTTCTTACCTCAATAAAATGAGTCGATTACTGATATCTAAAAAAAAAAAAAAAGCTTTTAATCCTAGGAAGTTAAATCAGGTTAGGTCAGTCGGGTTTGTTTATCTATCCACATCACTATAGGAGAAATACTGGCTCCTTCCCGTGAGGATGACGTCTTTGGTATTATAAACATAAATTTATTGCTTGCTAGTTTGAATGTCAACAAGGAGTAACATTCTAGAACAGGGGCCGAGTTAACCAGTTGTTTAATGCAAAATCTCAGTAGAAAATAAATATTTCTTACATCAAGACTAAACCAAATCAGATGGAGGATTTGTACTTTTAATATTTTATGTTTCCCCGATCATAAAGACAGTGCCCATCCATCCAGTGATGCCGTATTTGGGGTTGAACTGAACAAATACTTTTCAACAACTGAGTGAAGGCTGAGCAAAAGAACACTTCCCAGAGATCCTGTTAAAATTCGTTTTTATTGCAACTTAACCTAATCTAACCTACTATTGCCACACACCTATAGGGGGTGGGGTGGGGGGGGGCTTTGCCTTCCCTCTAGCGATTCCTAACCAAAAAAATAATCCTAGTGATAATGGTAAAAAATCGAAAATACCTTTTGGGATAAAAACAAATGTTAACCCAGAGACCTTTCCATGTGATGTGAAATTTTACCATTTTAACCTTCCCAGCACAACTTAATGTAATCTCATCTAACCTACCTAACCAAACCTAACATACACTGGAAATCTTTTTGTGTATGGAAAGTATATGTACTGGGAAGTGTCAATGAGTTCCCCCAAACTTGTATACAGTGACCCCTCGTTTAACGAACACCTCGGTTAACGTAATTTCGATTAACAAACTGCCTTCCATAAGGATCTTCAATTCGGTTAACGAAAAAAAATTCGGTTAACGAAGTTCTTACGAACCGACCTCAACATGTTTTCGCTTGCACTGACCGGGCAACCAGCTTTAGTATCAGTCCGCCAATACATTAATCGGTTTTAGGGCTTAAATTCCTTACTATTTTAGTAAATATCAAGAAGTTTATACTATTCAATAATTTTAAAAGTTTAATATTAAATTTTTTAGTCATTTTAACAATTATTGAACATAATTGAAGGTAAAGTGACTAGTTTAATGCACGGCATCCAGCCTCTTAACACAGCAAACAGGCGTTAGTCTCTCTCTGTTTTCACTGGAGGTAACATCTTGCTTGAGACTCTCTTCAACTAAATGCTTTTTTTCTGTGTTTCCAAGTAAATTATTGGTCATTTTTAAATATATTTTACATATTGACAATATATAATGCAGTGCAGTGTTGATTTAAAGAAAATAATCTTGAATTACACCAAGAGAGCTAAAATTTTATGGGTGAAATGGTGCCATGGGGTGACTTCTCTTCCACCCCAATGCCTTCTCTTCTTCCTTCTCCTCCACCCCCATTCTAAAACCCATCATCATCATCATCATCATCCAGGAGCCTTCTACATACACACCTCGAAGTAAGTGAACTTTTCTACCATTTTTGTTGAATTTAGGAAATTTTCGGTGAGCCGGAACCAATTACCCAAAAACCCATTGAAACAATGGTTTCGGTTAACGAACGACCTTCTGGAACGGATTGAGTTCGTTAACGGAGGGGTCACTGTATTACGAAAATTGCAAATCCTCGACCTTTTTGGGATATTCGTAATGTAAGTAAATTTATCGTCAAAAATATTTTTCTTCAGGTTCTCTTTCTTACCGAGTTTAAGATGAAAGTGTTGATGACTACAAAACTTTCCTACTCACATAAACAAATGAAGCTCAAGTATGGCATCATCATTGGGTGACATGGAGCATCTTTATTTATATAAGACCTTGGCAAAAAATACAAAGTTTTATTCCCCTGCCAAATTTGGCTTATTTTTTAGGCAAGAAAATAGAGCACAGTGAATGGGCTATCATGGATCAGACTTTCTTTATTATCATAAATAGTGTACAGTATGGTGATCAGTGGCACAAAACTGTACCAGCAACACAGCACTATCCTGTAACTGATACTAAATAGTGTTTTATGTTTCATAAATGATATGCCAAATACAGTGTACTGTATGTATACAGCAGGAGTTTTCATTCCTTGAGCATTGGGTCCCCTCTTTTCTGGATATAATTGCTAGATGTTAGCTAAATAAATTATTAAAATTGGCATCCCCATAGTGATTGGGTTAAAGAAAAATACTGTACTGTTCTGTAATGTACTGTATACCAATAAAGGTTAAATCTAAAAATTATGAATTCTGTAAAGAGTAAACAATATGTTCCCTGGTATATTTATTGAACAGAAAGGTGTTTTGTATGCTAGCATTTATATAATGTGTTTTATATTCGTGATTATTATGTCAGAAAGTTTGGAGTTTTTCAGTATTCCTCATGGATGTATGTAAATTTCAGGTGGTGAGCACATGGGTTTTAAGTGGTGTGACATTGAAGAATTTCGACGTGCAGAACGCTGTGGAGAGTCTCCAGCGAATCGTCTTCTGCAAGCATGGGGTCAAAGGAATCACACAGTCTCTGAACTCTTCTATTTTCTGTATAAAATGGACCATTTTCAGGCAATGAGAGCAATCATGTCTTGTGGTAAGTCTTAATATCACTCCTATGTAGCTTCACGTAAACTTCAGTATCCTTGTATTTGCTGGTATAAGTGATAGGTAAATTAACAGTTAAGGCGGGGGTTCCCAAACCTGGGGTCGCGACCCCAAATGGGGTCAGAAGGCTCATTAGGTAGGGTCGCAAAGAGGTCATGGGGTCGCTGGGGTCCTTTGGGTCTGCCAGTGAAATGATTTGGGGTCGCACTGGATAGTTGACAACACTGGATTGGGTCGTGCTAGAAAAAGCTTGGGAACCCCTGAGTTAAGGTTTTATTGTATAGACATTACTTGGAACTGAGTTTTATTTATATAGTCTGTACATAGTATACATATAACTTCACTGATTTTTACATTCTCAGTTTATTGTATTCAGTAATCTAAGTACGCAAATGAAAGTTTTAATATTTCCCGAAATCTTTACAGTACCAAGAAGGTTTCACAATCTGTTGACCTCAGCAAATGGATACACCACAAAATTGTTGCTTGCCAAAAAACCTGCTGCAGGTATAGTAGTTGAGAGGGAGTCACAAGAGCCTGTGAGAGCTGTTCAACCCACCATTGAAACTGTTCATAGTTCTGTACTGGAATATTCATCAGCTACCACCCAAAGTACGTCCTTGCTAGATACTGTATCAAGTATAAATCATAATGACTCTGTCGTGGAAGCATCAGTGACTCCCAGCAAGAATAACTCAAACCGACAACCAGTACCCGTTCAGGCAGGAAGACAACAGGTCATGTCACAGAGGGTGAGTAAACCTGCTAAGCATTGCTGGAAGTTTTAGTAGTGATTGTGCTCACCTGTTAAGTTCTTTCCATCCAGGTTGTTGCTCAATTCATTAATGACAGAGTTATTAGGCTAAAAAGTTTAACTTTCACTGGTATACAGTAGGAGGTCCCCGACTTAAACGCCTGCCGATACGAACAGGGTTAAGCTTGAAATTTATAGTACAGGTATTTTATTTACCTGATGACTTATTTTTTACTTTCATTTACTGTACTTTGTCATTGTATATCTTCTTTTCTCTTAAATTATGTGATTTTAGATGTATATAAGGACTTCGGCTATGATATAGTGGGATTTTAAACATTGTTTTGTAAGTACGGTATACATATGGCGTGTGTTCCGACTTGCATACATTTTCGACTTAAGAATGTCCTCGGGAACAGAACCCGTTGGTAACCCGGGGGTCCCCTGTACTGTATTAGGACTTCAGTTCAGGCCTGCAATTAACCCCTGAGTATAATAGGAATGTGAACTAAAAGAGATGAGGTAATCATTAGTTTTTACCTTGCCATGAATAAAGAAAAGGCCTCTTGTATGTTACATGTGTTCAGCTGTTCATACATTACATAAGGTGTCTGAATATCCACTGAAGAAAGGATGGATAGATAGAAATTAATTTATTGTACAGTTTTATGGAATTAATATATAGGCTGTGCTTGAGAATAATCATTTTCTATACCCAATTCCCCAATTATAGGCTCATTTCAACTTAAAAATTTTGACATAGGCAAACATGGCTTTAGCTTTAATTTTCCTTTAATTAATTGTATTGTTGACAGGAAGATGCACCTGTGAGTACTGAGGGTGCCTGTGCTCTCATTCCTTCACACAACTACAACTCTCACAACTTCAACCAAAGTGCCAACCATGTTAACTCCTACCCAGCATCTCCAAAGGTTCCTGTGATGCTCCTGTGTCCAACAACACAAGCAACTGGAAGCAGTAGACCTCCATCGACAGATGTGAAACAGCCTGGACTTGTGAAACAGCCTGGACTAGCATCTGACTGTACTAGTAAACTGGTGAAGAAGCTCAACAACAATGAAGTTTATGGGTGAGACATTCCATTGCTTTATTTACAGCTTGAGTAAGATACAGTGTACAGTTGGTACAGTTAGATAACTGTTCATGGTTCAATGCATTTTAGAGAGTACCAAAAGAGGGAGCTGTTACTACAAATGCCATTATTTTTTTTAATAATTGCTCTTTTTTACTAAGACTGTCTTGCACAAATTATTATACATTTGGGACCTATGGGCACACCACTACCACCACCTATCACAGCACACTCCTACCTCAGCTGTCCTGTAAGTTAGAGAACCCCTACTGCTACTGTACTACACACAACCTCACTCCTGTCACCACCCACACCTAACCCAATCTCTCATTCCACAACCTGCTTCAACACATGAACAGTGGCAAGGAAGAGCAGGGTGTAGGGGTGGTGTGTGTGTCAGGGAGTGCAGGGTGGTGTGTTTGTGTGTGTAGGGAGTGTAGGGTGTAGAGATGGTGTGTGTGTCAGGGAGTGCAGGGTGTAGAGATGGTGTGTGTGTCAGGGAGTGCAGGGTGTAGAGATTGTGTGTGTCAGGGAGTGCAGGGTGTAGAGATGGTGTGTGTGTGTCAGGGAGTGCAGGGTGGTGTGTTTGTGTGTATCAGGGAGTGCAGGGTGGTGTGTTTGTATGTGTAGGGAGTGCAGGGTGTTGGGGTGGTGTGTGTGCCAGGGAGTGCAGGGTGGTGTGTTTGCGTGTATGTCAGGAAGTGTTAGAAGCATGGCCAACACTGCCCCTATGGAGTACATGGTGTCAACATCAGTGTCATTAAACTTGTTTTAGAAGTAAATCATGTTCTAACATGATAGGAATTGGAGAAAGAAAATTTTTCCTCTTTATTGAGACTGATAACCCTCCAGATATTTCTCATAATTTGTAATTGCATTAACAGTCTTTGGGTATTTTTCAGTACTATACTTCATGGTTCTGTGTTGCAGGCAGCACAAATTATGCACAGGTATCACACATTTTGTTGTACAATTCAGTGGGCTGGTGGTGGAGCAGTACCTTGTACAGTATTTACAACACATCACACCATTGTTTTCTCTAATTGCAGGATGTATGGTCAAGTGTCTTGTGAGGACAATAATCCAGAGGAATTGGTCACTAAACACAAAGTTCCTTCATATGATCCTGACAAAAGCTATTTAGCCAGGGTGAGAACAGTGCATTTTCTTAATAAATTTATTTTTGAGATGTTTCTTGCCAAAGAACTGTTAATAATGATCCCTTTCTTAGTTATCAATACTTTCACCAATATTTGGTTAGTAGAGTTTTGTAAAAAGTCACTGCAAGAACATAGAAACTAATACAGGTATACAGCACAGTAATCTCCCCGTTAGCCACAATCTTCGATCCCTGGAACTTTCCATTACCCGGAAAAAAGAAATTAGCATTCTGAGAACTTCCGATAAAAATCTCTCCTGGCATTAAAATTAATATCTGAGAAAGTGCATCATGTGCCAAAACGTGCTGAGGGCATGGGTGGGTAGGCTCAGATTGCCCGTGAGCTACGATTGGCTACTACTGTCATGTGACTCCATGGGACGCCTATGATTGGCTGATGTATCTCGCAGGCTGTTTCCTCAAACTCTAGCTTCTTGACACTCTTAGTTCACTGCCTGCTGCCATTGTACAAGCTTGTTTGCATGCTCACTACTTTTTCACATACGATCTGTGTTATGCAGTACAGTATTATACCAGGATACAATCATTGAAGTATACCATTAAAGCAGTGTTAAGATATAAACACTGATTACAGTTACATATACTGTACTGTACACTCAAAAAGTGTGAAAGTACTGTATATAGCAGGAGTGGACAGTGTATGCCTACTGTAGGCTAGTGTGTAGAGGGTGTGTGTACAGTGTATGTACAATCCCTCCTTCAAGGAGGGAGAGGAGAGTGGCAGTAAGCAACATCTGCTACAGTACATGGTACAGGACAAAGGCAGGCCATCCTGTATCATCATATCACCATTTGACCTGCCTGCATTACAAGCTCAAGATGTCACCATTTGCTGGTGAGTACAGTATAGTGTATACATTAGTCAGTCCGACTGTAGTTAAGCCTATGTAGCAACGATGGTCTTTGCCAGATACATTGTTTAGACGTGGAAACTTCCACCAATGCCAAGAAAAATCTTGGGGATAAGAAAATTTGTGTCAATACACGGAAATTTCTCAAACCCGGAAACAGTCTGCGCCAACTGTTCCGGCTAATGGGGAGAATATTGAATCCAGTTATGATAACCGTTGTAACTACTGTACTTGAAAATGAATTTGCTGATTTATCCAAATAGGTTGCTATTTTTAATCAGTATTTCTATATTATTTGTCCATTCACTATTACCTTTGTTGGCTTTTATTGATTTTATATGTTTTTACTAATACCAGTTCACTGTCATAGGTGGAGGAAAAGAGGGCCAAAGAGGCAGCGAGAGCCAAGGAAGGTGCAAGGTCATCTAACACTTCAGGAAGAGCTTCACTTACAGACCCACCAGTGACAGTTCATCCTCACCAGAATCCACAGAGACCTCCCTCAGAGCTTACTACTGCTGAAAGACAACGCCGAATCTCTAGTAAATTTAATTTCGTATTATCCGAGTCCTCAGCTGTTATCTCCTCCTGGGCTCTCTACTAGAGGGAAACCTAGAAATGGAGGACATCCATGTGCATTTGTATAGATATTGTGAGCATGATGTAAACTCATATAGCAATGTAGTTTTAACCATAGTTGGTACAGTATATAAATAATGTACAGTAATAATATACCACAAGATTTCTAATGATTTTGATAATGAGTACTTTTCATTATAGTCCAGCCCTCTACCTGCTTAAAGTTTGCTGCAGTAATGAACTGGCCATATTTAATGATTTAATTTAAAATTACAGAGCCAGTATGTATTGGGGCACAATGGGTATAAATAATATTTATCTGAGGGTTATTGTTGGTTTGTTTAACTACAGATGCCTCAGACTCATCAAACCACAGTACCAGTGTGCCAGTGATCCCGTATAAAGAACTGGAGGAGGCCACAGCTCTCTGGAGTCCAGATCATCTCCTTGGTCGGGGAGGTTTTGGTTCTGTGTTTAAAGGTACTTGGAAAAACACAGAAGTTGCTGTTAAAAAGATTGAACCTGTAAGTATAATTATAACTTCCTCCCAATAAATTGCAGGGGTACTTTTGGTTTGCTCGCCCATGACATTCCTCTGTCTGTTTTTCAACTGTGTGAGCTAATGTGGAACTTCAAAATTTGGATATTCAGTTGCCAGGACACCACAAGAATTCTGATGATTTTTATGTTTAGTATTTTACTATACACTTTTTAAAATAAGTGTGTCAGATATTTACAGCTAATATTACCATACAAACTCTGGAGTGTGTGGGTTTCTCTGCTGTATATCAGTTTGTCACATGGAAATACTTCTAATTTCAGCATGGCAATGCTTCATTTGACAATGCTCGACTGCACATAACTCAGAGTCTGGAGGAATTAAAGCTGCTCCAGTCATACCGCCATGACAATATTCTTCAGGTAAGGTTGATTTTTTCGCTCTCAAAATATCTTGTAGTATATTGTCCACTCGTGAAGAAGTTAACAGTATGCATAAAAGGAAGACATTAAATTATAATTGATAATGTTTACTAAAAGTTTCACACATGTTTTTTTTTAAGATTATCTGTATAGGGCTTACAGTACTACATAATGGCAGGAATTTATTTTGTAAACACCAGAGCTGTCCTTTTTTATGATATCTTTACCAAGGTGTAGCTAAATGTCTGTCCTTCCTTTTGGCCATCTGGCAATAAAGCTATGACACCCACTCCATGAAGAAGTAGCTACAACTACCCTTTTCAAGACTTTGGTGAAATGTTGACAAAATAATGGTGTGTTAAACTTATACAATATTACAGGATATGTCTGTTGGTGGGAATATAAACTTATTAAATGTATTGTTCACCACTGTTTATGGAATGAGTGGGAGGGACTGAGCTCACTGAGTCTAATGATCTATATAAAGTAAAAGTTTATGCTGTGAAATTTTTGTAGATTTTGCTTTTCCAATTATTAATATATGATGCAGTAGAGACAGACGAGTTTCTTCTGAGAAAATGTGGAACACATCCTAGACCAGTGGAAGAAATAAAACACAGTAATAAGTTGGCTTCAAAAAGTACAATAGCTCCATACTGTTACATGATATACACATAACATTCTCTTGCTTTTCTATTTTATGAAAGGAATAACAATATAATTATGTATTCTTGCAGGTTTATGGCTATTCTACAGACCATGAAATGTCCCCATGTCTGGTGTATCAGTTTATGCCTAATGGATCTGTAGAGGACAGACTTCAAGGCAGGGTAAGTCACATCCACCTCCACCACAAAAGTCGTCTTCATCTTTTTAGTATGGGATGTCAGCAGAATCTACTCCCTGCACCCCAGTCTTTGCTAAGCACTACTTCTCAACCATACCAGGTTTTATGATGTTTTTGAGAAATGTATGACATTGCTGCAGGATGATTTATAATGGGAGCCAGATATGTATAACTATTTGTGCTGCTGATGCCATTGAATACAGTATTGTAATGGTTAATGACACTTTCATTAAAAAGCATTTTCAGCACTAAATCTGTAGCTGCAAGAAAGCCACTAATACACATTGATGCTAATTAGTTTACATATGTACAGTACAGGTACAAGAAATGTGTTTTTAGGCAATATCAGATCATAAATCTTAAATAACTGGCTATTTAAAGCTTATCTGTCAACTCTTCCACTGTTACCAGCCCACCCACCTTATATCATGCAGATTGGCTCAGGATAAATTTCTCTTGTTGACTGTACAGTCAGCCTCTTATATTTCAGATAGATCTTGTACTTGTTTCCTTCACAAAAACAACACATACTTCCTCATTTTCTTTCTTGTCATTATTTCACTCACAAGAGTCATCAGTGTGTCTTGTAGTAATGCTGGTGATAAAAAGATACAGTCAATACCTTCCAGGTTTTTTCTTTTCACATAAACCCTTCTACAAATGAGGTAGTGCTCCTGGTTTTTCTTCTTTATTAATTGGAGCTGACCAAATGGTCTAGATTCTCAACCCTCTGGGTTAAGAAGGAGCAGTGGCATAACTGACAACTCTTAGGTGAAAACCACAGCAGTGAGCAGTGCTGTGTTCTAGAATCAGACAGCAAAGTATGGTTTGGTGCCATCATAGTCCAGTGGTCCTACCATCAGTGTTCCCCTTTCAGAAAATCTCTAAGACATTCATATTGTTTATTCCAGCTGTTTCGCACATGATTTCTGTTCATTCACTGCAGTTACAACCTGGGTGAAGTTCTTCCCTCCTCTTAACTAGTACCTCCCTCACCCCAGCCTTCCCTCACCCCAGTCTTCCCTCACCTCGGCCTTTCTTCACCTCGCTCTGTCTTCTCTTCTATTGCTCACTTGAGAATTAATTTTTTTATATATTCATCTTTCACATCACACATATCTTACCAGCTAAACAGACTGTGGTTGACACCTTTCTGATACAGTAAGGTTCTGCTCAATGACCGACATGTGAGCTTTAAAAAGTCATTCGACAGTCTTCCAAAGTACTGTACAGTTGTCCCTCGGTTAACGAACACAATTCGTTCCACAGAGTCGTTCGTAAACCGAAAATTTCATCAACCGAATCTATTATTTCAATGGGATATTGGGTAATTGGTTCCAACTCACAGAAAAGGACATATAAAGTATAAACAAAATGCAGTAAAGTACACTTACTGTGAGGTGTGTATGTAGAATATTCCTGGTTGATGATGATGGGAATTAGAAGTGGGGGTGGAGGAGAAGGGAGAAGAGAAGGACCCATGCTTGATGCAGTAATTTCACCAATAAAATTTTAAAGTTCACAAGCTGTAATTAAAGATTATTTTATTTAAATCAACACTACACTGCACTATATATTATCAATATGTTAACTAAATATCAGAATGACCAATAATTTTTATGTAAAAACATAAAACTACTCTGTATTCAAGAGACCAACACACACGATGTTTCCTCCACTGTAAACAAAGTTAAACAGAGATGCTTTGGCCGGTGAGTCAAGCGGCTGATGGGCACTCAAAAAACTAGTTCCCTGTGCTGCATATATTATCAATATGTTAACTAAATTTTAAAATGACTAATAATTTTAATATAAAAAATGCAAAATATTAAAGAGCACTACCTTCTTGATATTTACGCCACTGGAAATGAATGTAAACATAGAACCGATTACTGTATTGGCGGACTAGCCGATCAGGTGATCAGCTGATGCGCACCACAAAAAGTGTTTGTCGTAAGGATTTCATCTATCGAAGTTTTGTTCGTTAATCGAACTGAAAATCCTTATGGGAGCTAATTAGTTAATCGAATCGTTCGTTAACCGAGGGACCACTGTATAAAGTTTTAAGTGCAGTTACAGGTGTGATTCCTGTTCATTAACCCTTTGGATGCGGCATGCGGGTAAACCCGCCCAAAATATTATATTAATTAAATGCGACAAGCGGGGATATCCCACGGCCTTGAAAAAACTTCCCCAAATGAGACGACATGCGGACATATTATGTATTGAGGTATAGGAGTATTTCCTGAATGCAATATAGCTTATTTTTGTACTATTTTGTTTGATATTATCTGAATATGTAATACATATCTAAATTTGCTGTTTAGTAACCAAATTGATTAAATTTATTTGCCATATACCAGACATTGATTTATACCAATTTCCTGCATTTTTGGGTATAAATGTAATTTTTTCTCTAAAATTTGCACACATATGTGAATTTTTGTTCCAGATTTGGAAAATATACTAAAAGTTCTCTAGGAAAAACATATAGAAAATGTGATTATATGAAATTCATTTTTGGCAGGATAATTGACACTTTTCAGGAACCGGCGCGAAATTTAATTACGCACCTAAAGGGTTAAGGTACAAATGCAGTATATCTAAGGGAAGAAATGCCTGTACATTGTTTTATAAACCATGAACTGTATTGAATATCCTCAAAATTTTGTATAGACCTAAAAAAAAAATTTCAGAAAATTGAAGCTTTTGGTGAGGGGCAGCCATTAGGAGCTGCCGTACGACTTAATTGGCTGAAGCGTTTTAGAATAGCAACTGGCACAGCACGAGCCTTGCAGTTCTTGCATACAGTGAAGGAGAAGCCACTTATCCACGGGGATGTTAAAAGGTAAGTCCTCTTTACTTTTAGTATTACTTAGACCTACTATACATGATATGATGTAAAACAAAGAAGGAACAATGTTAATGGTGGTGATCTTACAGTAAACCCTTCATAATTTGGACAAATAGAAGCTCTACCCTTGATGAAATAAGGGAAATTCTGAATTACGAGCAGTTAAGCACAGTAATGAAGAGACACAATCATGGGCCTCAAAACAGAGATTAGAGGATGTCCCCTGGAGACTGGAGCTGAAGCACCTGGTTAATGCCTCACACACTGCTGGCTCAGATATCTCTCAACTATTACCCTCCTCCTCCCCTCCCCTTGGCCTTAAAAGGGAGTTTCCTAATTTTTTTTTTGTGTTGTGTTTAATTAATTATTTATTTGCTATTACTATTATTTTGATTATAATATTATTATTATTATTATTATTATTATTATTATTATTATTATTACTTCTACTGTAATCAGTGATATCTCCATTAGTCAGAACAATTGGTACACAGCTCTAGTGGGAATGAGACGACCCTCTCGAACTCGGAAAAGAAATCCCCCATCCCCAGAATTTTATGGATATTGTGCTGAGAAATTATTCTCAAAATTTCTGAAAACTGCATTTGATTTTCATCTCAAACCCAGAAAAAAATCCCCCCCTCCCCGGAATTCTCCGGGTACCGTGAAAATTTTCTCAGAATTTACCCAAAAATCATTCCCAAACCTGGAATTTTCAGGAAAATTTTAAGCAAATTTCAATTCTGAGTATCGGAGAGTTCCGGTTAAGAGGGATTCCAACTAACAGAGATATTACTGTATTATCATCATCATCATCATCACCACAGTACAGGGGGACCCCAAAATTCGCGGAGGTTAGGTTCTCAAAATGGCCGTGAATCGCCAAATTCGCGAATAACATTTGCTGACCGGGAGAGGAGGGGTTGGGGGGCATTTTTACTTGTGTATAAAGAATGTATATTCCCTCTATGCGTTTGCCCTTAGGACAATTATTTCTTTTTCCTGTATTGTATATGTGTGTGTGTGTAGACACACACACACAAAACACATACAACATACAAATAAATGATCATGGTAAAATACTCTCACAAATAACCAGAAACAAATTTATTAAAAATGTTACATACCCATAGTGACGCTGAACATTACCTGATGCGGCCAAAGCTTGACCCACTTTGTGTCTCAGCAGAGTATAACTTACATTGCTGGAATCCTTGCATGACAGCGAATAATTTAAATATAGCCATCATATATTTTGCACAAGAGAGAAAAATTTTAGTCCTATAGTGTAATACATTAAGTACAGTACACGTTTTTCAACTCGTAATTTTGGGTATTTATTCGTAACTTTCTTTATTTATTTTTACTCATTTACATGCACACACCATCCTAAATACATATTGTGAGAAAAGTAAAAGAAATAATTATCCTAAGGGCAAACCTGTACTATACTCAAATGTACTAAATAATTACTAAAACCTTTATGTCTAGTGCAAACTATAGCATGTTTATGTTCAAATTAATCACTATCTTACAAGAATTACAGCAGTGTAAGTTATATTCTGCCAAGTCAATTCATTGACATTTTCTAAGGTTAAAACTTAAACTCCCTCTGTATGACTGATAACAACGTCTGGGTCAGTCATCTCAATGCCGGCTGGTCAATACCTCACCCCCCCCTCAACCCCCTCCTCCTCCTCCCTCAACCACCAACTCACCCGTACTCTTGCCTCCGCCTCTGTAGCCTCCCTCCTCAACCCTTCCCTACTCCACCTTGGGCAGGCAGAAGTCACCAGTCGTCAATGTAAGTGTTATTTAAGATGTAAATCCTATTGTTTTTCTTTATAAATGAGGAAGGTAAAAGAATATTTATTGTGACAGTTATATGATTTTTCCCCTAACCTGTACTATTTACATGCATTCTTATAGGAAAATTTATTTAATATACGTGTCTTTTAATTATGCGGTGATTTTCAAGAATGTAATTCTTACATAAAAGAGAGGTGGGTGTACAGGTAAAGGAAATTACTGTCTCTAGAACAAATGGCTCCCTGTCCCAGCCGCGAAAATGCCGGTAATTTTAAAACTATCCACAGACATTCTTGGGTACATCCAGGGTGTCATCCGCAAATAATAGAGGACTGCGAAATAAAAATCCACAAACTTGGGGGGCCCCTGTATTATTATTATTAGTATTATTGTTATTATTATTATTATTATTGTTATTATTGTGATTATTATTATTTTTATTATTATTATTATTATTATTTTTATTATTATTATTATTATTATTATTATTATTTTTATTATTATTATTATTATTATTATTATTATTATTATTATTATTATTATGGTATTTTGTTTCTTTAACACTTTACAGTGCCAATATATTGTTGGATCAAAACTATGAACCCAAGTTGGGTGACTTTGGTCTGGCCAGAGAAGGCAAGAGTCAATCAACAAGCATGAAGGTAAGTTTACATGATTTTAGTAATATAGTGATATTTCCGTTAGCTGGAACTATTGGTGCAGAACAACTTCTGGGAATGAGAGATTTCCAGGAAATGAAATGACTCTCAAAGCCAGAAAAAATTCCTCATCCTCGGAATTTTCCGGGTAACAGAAAAATTTTCTTGGAAGTTCCAGAAATTACCCATTACATCATGTCTCGAACCTTGAAAAAATATCCCTCATCCCCAGAATTTTCTGGGTAACGGAAAAATGTTCTCAATTTCCGGAAAATGCACCTGATTTTCATCTCTCAAACCCGGAAAAAACTTCCCCATCCCTGTGATTTTCTGTAATTTTCCAAGTATCGGGTAAATTTTCTTGGAATTTTCCGAGAAAAATTCAATTCCAGCTATCAGAGAGTTCTGGGTTTAAGGGATTCCGGCTAATGGAGATATTACTGTAAAGTCATGAGAGAAGCACCTGTACAGTGTCGTGTAATAAGTACAGTAAAGCCTCGAATAACGACGGTAATATGTCCTCCAATATTGCAGTGTGAGGTGAATCATTATATTATGAATCATTAATCACCAGTAAAATAAAGCAATAATAATGAGATGCACTCCCCAGTGTGACCTTTTTATAATTTTTTTGTGGCTTTTTACCCTCTTTTCCCCAAAACAATACAATTTATGAAAAATTAAAACTATATTCTTCAAATAATGTTTATGAATGCACACAAGAGGAGATGGGATGCTATTGTTGTCAGTGTTTGCACCCATAATGTCGGCTATCATTCTGAAACTGAAGAAAGTAAGACCCTGGTTGTAGCTGTAGTAAAATTAATGTAAAAAAATTAATATGTATGTTTTAAGTAAGGTTATTTAATGTTAATAAATGGAACAATAGAAGTAGCCAACCATTAACAGGAAAGAAAAAACTAAATAGATTGGGAACGCCATCGTATGTAAGTGCGTACAGTACATGTGAAAACATCATCATTTCTCTACATAAGAACATGAAAGCAACACTTATTACTGTTCATATATGTTTTAAATAATACTTACTAAGGTAAAACAAAAATTCTTCTCACAAATGTTGGTATAGTCTAAAACATAAGGACAGCCAATGATTATTGTGCAAGTTTTTACTCATGATGAATTCATCAGGTTCAACTCTGGGTGAAGCTGAAGCTTTCCATAAAGATGTCATAGCTGTTGCTGAAACTGTTACTGAACCTGAAGTTTTTACTGAAGCTGCTTATGATGCTGAAGTTGATGGTTTAGGCCTTCGAATAATATAGTTTCGAAAGGACCTTTCACAGCCGCTTTCTTTTCTCATTATACATCTTTATGTAGAGGTCATATGCATTTTTCACGTCCCTGTTAATTTTGATGCTTCATCTGTTAATGAATCGACTAAAGAAAATATGTTCATTGCTTGTTCATTGCTTGCTCCATATAATATCCACAGACCTCTCACCTTTTTGGTATTGTTTTAACACATCTAGTTTCTTGGCTAAGCTTATACATTTTTTTTTTTAGCTTTTGAACCAGCACTACCATCACTTGCTCATGTTGAGTAGGGACACAAAAAATGCCATAAGAAACCCGAGATTTTTTTCTTCTTGTTCAGATGCGTGAAATCAAAAGGCCCGCCAAGTTGCGACTGTTTATACTAGTGATGCTGGCGTCATCACTCACAAGCCTGGCAGCCTCCGTGCGCAAGGCGTGTTTTTTATAATACATATCAGAATTTAGTTATTATTTATATGAAATGTAATTTTACTTTATTTTTTATAATATTTTTGTTGTAAATACGAAGAAAATAATGGTGCAAATTGTATTGGGTCCTAAATTAACCAGGGTCTTAAATGTGAAGCGTCGTTAGTAGAACCGTCATTATCGGAGGCTTTCCTGTATACAGTACTGCAGTTTATCCACCTACACCCATAACACACACGTTCTCAAACATTATTACTCCCTTCACAATTGGTTAAGCCAGCTGTCCTCTCTCCAGGTAAACACCCTGCTGTGTCATGTGGGTCCCAGTGCTGTTACACAAAAACTCCACCCACAATATCATATGACCAATCACAATGCAAGAAAGAAACCTATGAGATTTGGAAAAGACCTAGTGATTGGTTAAGTTTTAAGCTGCATGTGTATAGGGTGAGAACTGACTGAGGCCAGGAGATTAGCGGTGGTGTAAGACAACAAGGGGTTATTTCATAAGTTAGTGCTAATCCTGGTAATGGTATGAGTTAGGCAGTCCTTCCATGGTAATAGCTGAGCACTGAGTGTAGAGATATGGCAGATCATATATTGTGTTTGTCTTAATAAAATAGGAATAAGTCAAATTTCTCCTTTTAATTTCCCATGGTCTGTATAATAATAATTGACTGGAGTTCCCCTGTAACTGTTGGACAGGTGACAATATTGCTCACTCTTATTATGCATTCAAATACCTGAATATATACCGGTACTGTACATACAATATTTATGCAGTATATTTTTTGTTACAGGTATCAAGAGTACACGGAACCAAGCCTTACCTTCCTGATGATTACTTAAGATCAAAAAAACTCTCGGTAAAAGTGGATACATACAGCTATGGCATTGTTCTTTTTGAGTTGTGTACAGGACTGAGGGCTTATGATGAGAAGCGAAAAGAAGGAAAGTTTTTGGTAAGTTACTCTTTCTTTCAATGTCTGAATTATAATTTAGTAATTTCTCACAAGAGGATGATCTGATAGTGATTGGTTAAAGCAGCAGCTTCTCATCAGTAGGAGGAAATCAGCAGCGTATAACAAAATATAAGAGGCTGATGATGATACCAGCCAAGGAACAAAACATCACTTCTGTACTGTATATCTTGGAGCAGGTGGTGGTGCTTACTGACTGTGGGAAGAAACACCATGAAAGCAGTGTGATGATTTCAGCTGTGATATTAGGAGGAACAGAGATTTCTTGTGTGGATTGTAGAAATGTACCATTATCATTTAGGAACTTTAAAAGTATTTATTTCTCTCTTTAACAAAACATGGGGGGGGGGGTGCATGCAAGAACTTTTTACTGTATTCCCTATCAAACAGGGAGGTACTACCGCCTGGGAAGATATTGGAACTATAATGTATTGTCTAATGGTAGACCCTGTTGCCATATGGCATCACGAAAATTGTGACCAAGTCCCAGGTTGATGATCTGACTTTTGCTTCGTTTACACACAATTGCAGGGTCTCAATTCTTTCTCTTACTTTGACAACACAACATACATATACAGGTACTGTATATCGTTTCTCACTATTGATCTTTTTTCATTTTTGTATTTTTTTATGGTTCTTTATTATTATTATAGTATTATCATCAGTGTTGTTATTATTTTATTTTTAATTTAGTAATTTTTATTATAAATTTTATTTACTATGAACCAATTATTATTGTTATTATCATTACATTTTCACACCCCAGGCCCCGATGTGGATCAGTGACCTGTGCCCGGGTGGGCTAATCCCTTAAAAAATAAAAAAAAATAAAAATAATAATAATGAAAATAAATAAATCATTATCCCTTGGCCTTTACATTTAAATCTCACCAGGCAATAAAATTTATTTTTATATTGGAATGAATGGAAAGATCTGTGAATTGCGGCAACGACTGAAATAATCATTAGCTTCATTGTGTAGTCCTTCAGTATTGTAACTCTTAACAACCATGATTATATATTAGTAGAAATGTAGGTATGATTGTAACTACAAATCTGTATCTTATTAGTGTTAGAAATTGGATTAGCCAAATTATGCATACAGTGCCAACAAACATTTTGAGTTTGTTCACTTTTTAGGAATACAGTACGGTACAGTGTCATGAAACATATATAAGGCTTTATATAATTTCTTGGAGTTTGATTACCTCTATACCTATTGCTGTAATAAGTTCATTTCAACATAAGATACAGAGTATTTTTTTTTTTTATTTCCCTGAGTTTCATACCATGGAAGGCAGGCACAGACAAAGTGGATTATTCATGATGGGTTGTGTTTTCGGTGAGTGGACAATTGTCACTGATCTATTGAATACAGTGCTATATTTATTACACTTTAATAAGAATGTCTTTATTTTGGAAGCAATGAAGTCCTAGTTAGGTAAATTAAGTTGGGTTAGGCTTATATTTGACCGGTGACTTAACGGTTGAATCACAGTTCAGGTGGAGTCTGTTGTGTTTAACTTAAGTGTGTCAGTTATTAAGGGAGCAAATTATAATGAGTACTGTATATACCAACTGTCTTTGAGCAGAAGGAGCTGGTGGAACTGACCACCAACGAGGAGTTACTCAGAGACAAGAATATCGGAGTCAGCTACGAAAGCCAGGTCTTCAATTTTCTTTTTCAGCTTGGAAAGGTAAGTTGAATATATCTCTTATTTACCTTTCTGTCTATTTAGTGAATGAAGGTATTCTGTCAGCAATATGTGCAAGTTTAACTACCATTCAGGTTTTAACAGGAAGTGCTAAGTAATTGTCTTTCAATGTATTTTGCAATGTTTACAGGCAGTCCCTGAGTTACAAACATCCTCACTTGTACACATACACCCTCACTTGTACACAAACACCCTCACTTGTACACAAACACCCTCACTTGTACACAAACACCCTCACTTGTACACAAACACCCTCACTTGTACTTTCATTATTCAATACAGTATTGTTTAACATCACTTTATTTACAGTATTTACAGTATGTGTTATGTATTGGATACTATTATTGTTTTGTATTGGCAGGGTTGTGCTTTAATCTAACCTAAACTATGAAATTAACACTGTTTTGACTTACAAAGAGGGTCCAGAAACGTAACCTATTCGTAATTTGGGGACTGCCTGTGTTTATTTTTCAACAGGTTACTTAGTTTCATGGTTAGATTTAACTTGCTTTCACTCTTAACCCCCCCAAAAAAGAAAAAAAAAGTGAAACAAAATCATTTCTGTAACTTCCTTTAAATATATTTATTGATAAATTCATGGTATATCTCCCAGGATTGCGTGAAGAATTTGTCAACACAACGTCCAGACATGACTAAAGTTTTCAAGGAACTCGATAATTATGGTCTCGTCTTGGAAGAGAGAGCCCGTGCTAGAAGTAAGGATGTAATGACTTTTTGTTATTTTATGAAAAATTTATACCCTGTAGTGTGTATAATTAATGGGTGATGCTTAGTAGAAAAATATTTATAACCTAAATGAGGAGTCTTATAGATGATGGTTACTTTAGTTTTACATGATTTTAGTGATTTAGTTCAGGTCAAAGGTCAATTTTTCCCAATTTTTCTTTCACAATTTCGTATTTGTGCCATGGAACTTCCTGTCTGTTATAGCAGTAAGGTACAATATGAGAGCAAATGAAAAGTCTTGTGTTCATGCTTGGTATCAACCAGCCTACAGTACACTGGGAGAGCTTGCGGGAACGAAAGAATTGCGCTTAACCTTTTTAACCCAATTTCTATTATTTGGATTAGTTCCTCTTATGCTTGTCTGTTCTTTGTATTTCCAGAATTTTTGGAATTGTTCCCCAGTGATTATTCTTTGTCTTTAATCCCTCATAATACAGTAGATTCCCAGTTATCCGGCACCTATGGGAATTTAAAAGGTGCCGGATTAAGAGTTTTCTGGCTAATTGAAACTCGCTCTTTGGATCCCCCAATAAATCCTACTTTGCACAGTGCTACAGGCTGACCTCTCATATTTGTGTTTAAGAAATACAGACTTCTTTAACACTTTCTCCACTCTATATAAACGGTGTGACTTATAAGTAAAAATACAAAACATGGTGGAAAGAAACAAAGTATGAATCAGTTGCATGTGCTTCAACCTCATATTACTTCTTATGAAACTTATAAAGGTTTTGGAAAAATTATTACAATACTCTAACATATCTTAGAAATATGGAAAATATAATTTAAAATTATAAAATAAGAAAACTGAAGAGCATCACTGTGTATGTGTGAGAAATGAATGAGTGTTGAGGCGGTGGGTTACTAGGCTATAACTGCATGGCCATGCTCCCCCCTACTGATGAGATGTCAGAGTATACACACACAGCCACCACAGCAGCCACACATATGAGAGTCAGCTGGGTGACTGCCTGAACTGTGTCATGATGCTCAGAGGATGGTTTGAGTGTGGAAGGAGCTATTTTTTGTACATAAAATATATACTATTGTATTTTGTTATTGTTTACCACAGCAATGAATATGGCAGCTCATCCCTGTTGCGTGCGGTATTCAGACTTATGATTCTAGCTGATTTGGGAGGAATTTTTTATTATTGTTATTTCATTTTGGTGCTGGTTAGTTGAATCTACCGGTTGCCTGATGCTACATAACTGGAATTCTACTGTATTCTAATTTAATATTTGGTTTTGCTTCACTGTCTTCCTCCTCATGAATATATCAGTAAACTATTATGACTTTCAACTTTTATAAAGTAAAATGGAAGCTGTTTTTATTTCCTCGATGCCAGTGTTTGTGTCAAAGCTCATGCACAAGTGTACAGTATATAGTACTCTACTCTTGAAATTGTAAGCTGTTAGCTCAGGGAATATGAATGTGTTTACATAAAAATAATTTTCTTGACAAGGTAAGCTAGACTGTACTCATTAATTAACCTCTTTTACAGGAATCTCCCAGGGTGAAACAAGCTCAGTGTCCTCGTCACCACACATGCTTCAGATGTGCTACGACACTGCTGGATCCCTTCATTCACCATCACCCTCCACCCAGCCTTCTCTTCCTCATTTCTTCCATCCTTCTTCATCTCCCTCAGCTGCTTCCATGATTCCAGTTTACCAGTCTCCCCCTTCCTCTGTCTCTCCACGCTCGCCTGGCCCAAATTCACCTGTTCCGCCACATTACTCCCCACACCCGTTAATGCATGCAAATGTTCCCAGGTTAGTTGCCAATGGGTCAGTTGCGTATCACCCACGAATGTTCCACTATGGAGGAGCAATGGCATGGAAACAGGGACATGGAGGTAATGTGGTTTATGGAATGGGTCCCCAGCCTAACGGTCCACAGTTTCATTTGCCTCAAATAAATGTCAGCCCAGCCATTGTTAATGGTGCTGAAAGTGGAGATCCACCCAGCTATAGTGAGACCATGTCCCAGGGTCCTGAAGGTGCAGTAGGTGGTATGGGTAACGTATCTCCTATGTTACCACAGCTCTCAGGACTCTGCATCAATAGTAGTCATACTAATCGTAGTAGTAATGACTCGGATTACTCAGATAGTGATTTTAGCGGTTCAGAATCCAGCTTAATGGCCAACACCACTAAGAACATTGGTCCAGAGAATGGTTCACACTCATTACATCAAGGGGCAGCAGCAGGTGCTGGTTTACCCACAGTCATACCAACAATGGTTCTCCAACATCAAGCTAACTTTGCTACGCCTTTACTGACAGAATTGGGTACAAAGTCAAAATCTGAATTATCTTCCCTATCAGTGTCTAATCACTCCAGCCAGCCCACTGCTGTAAAGAAAAAGTGTCCATTGTTTGGGTAACTTAATTTGTCTATACTGTACTTAGGATACAGTATCATACTGCATATGAGGCAGAGCAGATGAGAACAAGACAAGTGACAAAGCTGCTTGAGTGTGTTTATTATACCTTAATAATCATCTACAAACTTCCTGCTTTTAAACACAAGACTAAGAACTCTCAAGTCACTCTGTCACTTGTCTTTGTTCTTGGGACCAAGCAGTGTGCAGATTGTTAAAAGTTATACAGTACTATACTTTTGAGTGTTGTGGAACCCTGATTGTGGTTTTGCATAAAAGATAGCTTTTAATAGTATAGTATTTACAAGTAATGAATATAAAAATACTCAAATTATTGCGAGGATATATATACATATATATATTAGATTTAAAAGATAGCAATAACATGTTTTGTTATTAGATATGAGCTTACAGGTATGTGCATATTACCATTAAGCATGTAGTAGCTGCTCTCTCCAACTTTGCAACCCCCAAAATTAATTAATATCAGTAAACACAAAAGAAAGTTCACAGTGGACCAACTTATAAACTCACACTTGAATCCAGGCCCAAGGTTGCTAGATAAGACAGGGTCAGACTATATATATATGCAGAATATTATAATACTTTTTACAGTAGCCTTGGGTTATTTAAAAAAAAATTGCTGTTACCAAAATTACTACTATCTTGGGCTTTTTTTTTTTTTAAGAAAAACCTATAACATATTCACTTCCCACATTCATATTGTAATAATTATCATATTTTCATCTTTATATATTACTGGTAAATAGCTTTGTAAATATGTTTTATTTACTTTTTGTTCATTCTCTTTGTGTTTTTGTTCTTTTCTTTCCTTGTCAGTAATAACATCAGTCTTTAATGCCAATTTGTCAATCTTTTTATGTTCTTTCCTCAATTTTTAATAACTTAACTCAGTACTTTATGATGAGTGGGGGGGGGGTTATTGTAGGAGACCAGGCTGTGAGGGAGAGGGTGCTGAGGGTAATGAGTGGAAGGTTGTGGGAGTTTGAACAGAAAGGAGGGAAGGTGAGGATGGTGCAGAGAAGAGACATGTTAAGTTATTTCTTCAGTACTATGGTAGAAAAGATATCTCATTACAGTATTTTAAAGACATACATATGAAAGGCTTTCTTCTCAAATTTAGGCTGGGGAAGGGCCTTTGTTAAACACACAGTGGGACAAGTTTCATGCTGAAGTTAAATGAGACACACAACTTTCACTAACAGTTGTCAATGTCCTGACAATGGGCAGGTTCTCTGTCTGATCAAAATCTGTCACCAAAATCTCTGTAGAATCTTTCTCCCTCTCCATGTACAATCTATTTTATGTAGTACTTACAGTATAGAGCTGGTCTAAGGTTTGTGTATGTGTGTGAGAGGTACTAACCCCTCCTACAAAGCTTGCAATTGGCTAGTGTTACCCGACTGATTCTGTGACTGTTCATTGTGTTGCTTTATTCCCCCCCCCCCGGAGTCAAAATTTCACACACTCCATACATTCCCACTCTAACTTTCAATGTAAAAACATGTTTCTTTAGAATATACATTCACAAATATCTACAGTTTATAACCATGATTGTAGATTTTGTCTCGGAAGCACTCGACGTGACTTGACATTGCAGGAGCAAATGGAGTATTAAGATGATCCCATGAAGCTTTGTAGTATACAGTACAGTAGTGGGCGGAGCAGTAAGTAGCCAAGCGCTCCCTCACTCAGTGTTGCATTGTCCATTGTTATATGTGGGACTACACTGCTCTCTTCTTGTAGTGTGTGAATATGCCATTACTTTTGAATAGTGCACTGTCCTCTAAGTGACCTAGTACTTCTACTAATACCTCTATTTATCCATTGACAAAGTGAACCTACATACACATTTAATGTCATCTGGATATTGTCAAAAGTTTCCTGAGTAAATTCAAAATTGTTCAATCTGGCAGGTACTGTTGGTGGTGAGTGATATAACCAATGTAGGAGTGTAAAAACATACAAATCATTGCTGTGAATATGTACAAAAATATTTTTGAATATGTATGATAACTGTGTCAATTTGTTGTACAGTAGGGACAAAAGTTCGTTTGAAGCAGTGACACTGACGGGAATAAATCTCCGAACTTACGTACCCTGACTGTTATCTGATGCGTGTGTACTGTTTTATCTTATGGGGTCAATGCTGCTTCACATGAACTTTTAACTGTACAGTACAACTAATATAGTATAGTACTAACTAGTTCTAAGAAAGTAAGATTCTGTTATGACAAACATTACCGTCAACAGAGAGATAATTGTTTACTACATGAAGGAAATATAATGTCACAATATTTTATTTGGTATCTGTTTATCCTTCAACTCTCTCAATGTTACTCTCATACCTCACTTAACACTGCCCCTTAAAACAATGATTCAGTATGGCTGTAGACAGGATTTATGATTGGGGCAGTCTCAGATCGTCGAACGAGGGCGGAAAAATCTGTTAATGCTGTACATCATAATATTTTTCATGTATTAACCAAAATTGAATATACATGGTGCCGTATTCAGTCCGCCCAACAATTAAAAATTGATCGACACACAATGTATTGATGATCCCTCTCGTTCTTCGGTTCATGAACTTCTTTCCATAGGATGCTGATAGGTTGCTGAACAAATTACGTTATTTCATTGCCTGAACAAACGACCTGTGTTTAGTACTGGGCGAAGACCAGCTTTATATCAGTACTTGTACATTAATCAGTTTAGAATAATTCCTTAATATTTTAGTAAATATCAAGAAGTTTATACTATTCAATAATTTTTAAGTTTGTCTTTTAGTCATTTTTAACAATTGTGGTATAATTGAGTAAAAACTAGTTTCTGGGCAGACAGGCGTTAGTCAGTGGAGGACTCTTCATCTTTCTGTGTTTCCAAACCAATTATTGGTCATTTTTGAAATATATTATTTTATATGGCCGACTATTATATAATAAATTGCAGTGTTGATTTAAAAAAAAATAATCTTGAAATACACAAGAAGCTAAATTTTATGGGTGCAGAGAAATAGATTGCCCATGGGGTGACTTCTCGCTTCCACCCCAATACCTTCTCTTCTTCCTTCTCCTCCACCCCCATTCTAATTCCCATCATCATCATCATCATCTTAGAGCCTTCTACCTCAAGCGAAATGAACTTTTTTCTACCATTTTGTTGAATTTGGGAGGTTGACTGGAACCAATTACCCAAAACCCAGTGAAACAATAGTTTGGGATTAACAGGCTTTACCAGTTCATGAACATTTGATTTAGAGATTATATTACATTATAATTTGGGTATTGGTACTAGAGGCATCATCAGGCACGTTTATTCTCTAAGTTGATTAATTTTTGAACCATACGCATTACCTGTTTATTTTGAACTCTGCGATACTTATCACATTACTGCCAGCTCAATTACCTCGGTAGCTACAACAACCAGTCATATTTCTCTCATTAACTATAGTCGGGGTTTATTTTTGCTGATGGTACTAGTCTAAAAAGCTCCCTTCTCCGAAAGCGTGAATTTGTTTGTGACTTCGACGGCAAATATTCTTTATTTCAAATTTTTTACCACAAATCTTGAAAAGTTAATGTTTTAAAGCAGTTACTGTACTGTATATCATTACATACATTAAGTTTGGTATTAAAGGGAACCAGGACTGGGTATCCTCAACAGTTATAAATTAATTTATTTGCAATATATCAATATTTAGTGAACATTATGAATGAGCCAATTAGGGGGCCAGAGCTTGTTTGACTGTCGACTTAAAAAAAAATAAATAAATAAAATACATGTATATCCCAATCAAAAATACCATATGAACTAATAATTTTCTGACATTTATCTACAGATACATACACAATAAAGTCAGACATCCCAATATAATTTTTTTAAGTTAATTGCTATCTTAATTCACTCCATCAGTCTCTTACCATATTGTACATCGTAAATCCTCACATTCCCTCAAATTAAATTCTTGTACAAGCTATGAATTACTTTTTAATGCAGGTAATGATTGATGATGTTTGTACAAGAACATGTAATGGCATAACACTTTGTATTCAATGTTTTCCTAATTGGTGAGTTGGATGTGGTGAAAACAGGCCCTGGCCAGTTTTATCTCAGAATTTAATACCTTTGGATTATTTTTTGCAGATGTGTACCAAACAATAGTAAATGACCTATGCAAAAAAAACAAAGGTGTTAAATTATGAGACACTGGCCAGGGCCTGTTTTCACCACATCCAACCCACCAATTAGGAAAACATTGATCGAGGTAGAGCAAGTCCTTTGGTACAGACAACATCACAAGTCCTTCTGCTTACATCATCATTACCTAAAAGATTACAATAAATTACCACTGATAAAAGAAATAGGGACTTTATAAACACAATGTATAATGCGCTCTGAGTATTATACAAAATATAAACTTCATAAAATTATTATTGACAGTTTTACCAAACAGAAACATGGTGACTTAACCCTTAAACCTTGAGTGACATTCCTGAACTTTTACGGTTAAAGAATCTCCAAAATATATCATTTGCACACCAGCGATCCTAACTTTTGAATGTTTTAACAGTTTTCAGTTGGTATCATTATCACATCAATGCAGGTGTCACTTTTAAGAATCATCATTCAGGTATGTGGGTAATTTGTTACCTCAGATAGTGGTGATCCTGACTTGCCAGATAAGAGGACACTTGGAAGACCTATCTGTAATGCCCAATTCCTGCTCTGTAAAATCAGGTTGGCAATATCGTAAGACAGACGTACGTACTAGCATGAAAGCACAAAGGGTTCCATGTGCATCCCTTAATTATCTCAAGGTTCTGAAGATGCTCAAGGCAAATCAAATTATTCTACACCATTACCTTAAGATATTTCAGTTTCTTGGTTATGGCTTGTTTGCATCTTCTCCTGCTGTGCTGTAGAGAGACCTTCTTGCTCCCTTTGGTATCTTTTTAAGGTTTGCTGTGTTCTCTTCAGGGCAATATGACCTTTAGTACTCATCCTCTTGTGTGGAGTTGAAACTGTGACTTTTTGTTGGATCAACTTCATAATATCAATCTGTTAAACATGTTGCTATTAGTTTTAAATAAACATTTATTTATATTTAGTTCAAGGAATCAATTTTAAGATAGTTACTCCATGGAAATTACAGTTCCAATACTTAATAATGAACGAACACCAATATGAACAGGGTTAAACTTGAAATTTACAGTATAGTATTTTATTTACCTGATGACTTATTTTTTACCTTCATTTACTGTATTTTGTCATTCCATTTCTTCTTTTGTCTTAAATTAAGTGATTTTAGATGTATATAATGACTTAGGCTATGATATAGTGGGATTTTAAATATTGTTTTGCAAATATTGTATGCAAAAAACATGTGTTCAAATTTACGAACGTCCTCAGGAACGGAACCCGTTTGTAACCCAGGGACCTTTTTGGATCCCATACAGTGCACATACAGTACTTGTGATAACTGTAATAAGCCACTATCATCCTCATCAAATATTTACTGGCACCATGTTACACAGGGAGAGGTTCAAAATACTGTACAGTAGACCCTTACTGGACTCTTTTAAGAAAAATACTGTACACTATATTTGTAAAATGTCTCTCTATAATTCACGAAAAATTATCAATTTTGGACTATCATACAGTCCTGAATATGTACAGATGATTCTTCATCCTAGGTTAATAATTAAACCTTTAATTGGTCATTATTAGTTTGCCTTTTAATGATAAACTGATACCATGGATAATGGTAATACTGTACAGTATAACGATACTATACTTTATATTTCATCATATACAGGGTACAGTACTTACCTTGTCTGGAATGTGTACATATCGAATTTTTCGACCCATTATGTGAAAATTATTCATCATAACTGTTTTCCCATTACCATCAGTATACCGGGCATCTGTCATTTCCATATTCATTTTCCTGCAAAGACAAAGCCCAAAATACTATAATGGTAAAAGATAAATGCAGTCGACATAAACATAACAAATACACTGGACATTCTCTGGAGCCACAATGTCTTTAAATGACTGTTACAATCTTACAATAGTCGTGTACTCTGGTTGATAATTTTGCTATTGAAGGTTTACTGTACTCAAGGTGGTGGATGTATGGCACAGTAATGAATACCGTAACTAAAGAAAAAAGTAATAAGATTTAATTAAGGAGCTGTTGAATATACAAGTATGCTTATTCTTTTGTTTGATCACTTGGTCAAACAGACTTCAATTCTGTCTCATTAGAATTTGGGAATTTTTTGTGGCCATCTGTTGAAAAGGGAAATTTTCTGGTAGTGTATGTAAATACTACACAAATAAAACTTACACATCAACATCTGTAATCAATCCTGAAACAAACGTATCATTGTGGAGTTCAACTGTTGTCTTCCATCCTGTTAGCCCCATGACCAGACAAGTCAGGGTGTTGAGTTCCTTGTGACGACTGCGTGCCAGTAAACCCATTGTTCAACATCAAAACCTGGAAGTAAACATTGTTGAAAATCAAAACAATTAATCAAGGATGTCACCACTAGGCAAACATTGAACTCCTTTTTAAATATTTCCTGGTTGTCTTCATCAGTCCTTCCTGAATATTTATCATTTTGGGGGTTCCTACAGCTCTTACTCTTATCCATCCATCAGTCTTGTTACTTCCCCTGGTCATCCTACATTTTACCCTTTATTATCTGTTACCATTATCCTCTCATCACTAATTATCCAGTAAGATTAAAGTTTCTCAATTTCCTCTGTCTATAAATTTCCAGTATTTTTTAACATTATTTCAAAGACTTCAATTGATAACTTTCTCATTCTCCTATTGCACCACACTTCAAAGACCTCCGCCTCATTCTGGTGTCAGCTGAAAATGTTCACACTTCTTACCCATACAAAAGCACTGACCAGACAGCAGCTACATAGTATTTATCAGCCCTTTTCTCAAACCTAAGCAAATGTCCTTCCCTAACATAAGTCTAAGATTATTGTGTGCAATTTTTATTTGACATTCTTGTTTTAAATCTCTTTCATATCTGCCATTATAACTAGCCTTCTGTACATGTAACATGTATTTACCAAATATACAAATTTTCCACTTCTTCAAGGTCCCTTTAGCCTTGGTTTAGTAAAACTTAAAACTGATGAATTTCAGTCTCGCCAAATGTCAACAACGGCAATGGTGATTTGACACCTGTTAAATACAAGATTAAAAAATGTTCCATTAATCAACTACCCAGTAAGTGGTCTTTCTCATGTCTGAGGGTTGGTGACCACAGACCTCCAGTGGCTATCTTTAGCAACCAATCCTCCCATTATTTTGTATCTTAAATTTCTGTTTTTGCGTTTTCATTTATCCTAATCAAAAGGAAACATTATTTTTCTTCAATAGACGAACAAAACTAGATGGCCGAGCTTATGTACAGGACCATCCTGCAACTAACTCCAAAAGGCTATATACAGGACTCCTGCAGCTAACTCAAAAGGCTATATACAGGACCGTCCTGCAGCTCACTCAAAAAGGCTACTGTATATACAGGACTGTCCTGCAGCTAACTCAAAAGGCTATATGAGAGATGTCCGGCACTAACTCAAAGGCTATATACAGGACCGTCCGTCTCAAGGCAACTAACTCAATAAGGCTATGTACAGGACCATCCTGCAACTAACTCCAAAAGGCTATATACAGGACTCCTGCAGCTAACTCAAAAGGCTATATACAGGACCGTCCTGCAGCTCACTCAAAAAGGCTACTGTATATACAGGACTGTCCTGCAGCTAACTCAAAAGGCTATAGACAGGACCGTCCTGCAGCCAACTCAATGAGGCTATAAACAGGACTGTCCTGCAGCTAGCTCAAAGGCTATATACAGGTCCGTCCTGCAACTAACTCAATAAGGCTATATACAGGACTGTCCTGCAGCTAATTAAAAAAGGCTATATACAGGACTGTACTGCAGCTAACTCAAAAAGGCTAGACAGGACCATTCTGCAGTTTTGGAACATCCTTTTTTGAGCCATATTCATGTCATGACATGTCATGTCAGGACCAGACATAATAATTATGACATGACATGAGATGGGTATTGCATGAAAAAAAAAGATTTATTTTGAAATTACACAAAATCTCAGGAGATTACCCAAAATAAAAACAGTCCTGTAGCTATTATAGCCTTTAAGAATTAGCCTCAGGAGGGACCTGTATATAGCCACGTCCTGTTCTCTGCAATACTGGTTGAATAAAGGTGGTTTATTGTTCCCCTCATATTACACTATCACTTAAGTTAATCTCTCGGAGCTGGACATTTTCTCTAAGCTGAAGAAAAGGTAATTTATGAGGAAACCACTACCACCAGAAAACGTTTATGGTAGTCCTTTGCTTTTTGCTTACCGAGTACTTGTTTTCGTGATTGTAAGTACAGTACTGTAGTTTAGAAGTTGTGAAAATGTTATATTTTCACTATTAGGTAGGGTAGTTTTTTTATATACATATCTACCATCATAAATCACCTGTAGTGGGTAAGGCATGGGGGGTGAAACAGGGTGAAAAACCATAGGACACTAAAATGATGTATGTACGTGCTTTGTACATGAAGAAATTAATTTTTTATCATAAATACTCCTCCCAAAATACTGCCTTGTCAGCAGGTGTTGTCGTCCGCATACTCACACGTAAAATTACACTATGACGCTTCAACAGTTATTTTCATTGATATCAGATATCAATGTAAGTGCTTTCTGTTTAATATGGCAGGGGCCCTGTCTAGGAAGTTAGCAAAGGTTAGGCAGTTTCTAGTATATGTCGACTCTTTTAAAATATTTACGATAATAAGAAAATATCCTGGAAAAAATGAAAGGAATCGAACAACTCCTTATTCGACCAAAATTTAAAAAAAAATAGAAAAGTTGAGGCTACTGAACTCTGGCAAGCATCATCCACACTCCATATTAACTCACAACAAATACTGTATATCAACACACACCTTTCTAACAACTCTAGCCGTCTTCCTATTCTACACCAGTGAAATTCAATCAATATATTCTGACACGGCCACTCCTGTTGAATGCAATTGATGCTAAATTGGTTACAGAAGAATCACCATTCCGACACAACAATATTATGATCACGACGTAATTGTCAATGTTGCCAACTCTAGCATTCTAAGAACTCGCTAAATTTTACCCAGATCAACCCAAACTCGGTATCATTCAACAAATTAATCCAAAAGTCCTGTGAATTCATTAAAAATTATCCTAATAGTCCCCACAGTTTATTAAAAGCAATATAAAAATGTTGCTTAAGAGAGCTAAGAATAAGCTAGCTTTGACAGGTTTTTCAGCTAATTTGGCACAACTGGGAATCGTCATAACAATTGTTGACACCTCACACCTGATAAAGCAATAATTACTTATATATTTTCAGGCAACTGCGATGGGTAGTTGAATCCTGGGACGAATTTCTGCTTGGTAGACCCAGCTCGGCAGACTGCTTACTATAGTAGCACCTGTCTCAACAGTTCATATACTAAAATTATGCACAGACTTCCATATACAAATACCTCAATACATCACTATATATATATATATATATATATATATATATATATATATATATATATATATATATATATATATATATATATATATATACCGTATATAATATGAGGGAAGCGTGAGCGGTAAAGTAAAGACTCAACAGATGGCAGCAGCTTCACTGGTGACGTTTACTGGAGTGTTGCCAATGCCAATATCATTTCAACTTTCCTGTCTCCCCCACCATCCAGCCCCCGCTCCCCGTGAACTGCTTGCTCTCCCGCTGGAATCCGGGTATGACAATAAGTGATTAGTGAAGGATTAACGTTAATTTAAACAATTATTGCTTAACACAGCAAAATGCCTAAGATCCAGTTTTCGCAGAAGTTCCTAAGGGAGTGACTGCATGATCTAGAGCTAGAAAATTGGTTGACCGGAATGTAAAAAGGGGAAGCATGTAGCGTACTGTGGTGTGGCCAGTAGTCAATTCTCTTTAGATGCCTATTTTCTCTTTGTATGGCCACACAAACGTACGTACATGTAGATATCTCACACTCAGGAATGAGGTAGAAAAGAAACTCACGATGCGTTTTCTGTATATATATTGTTGTACAGAGCAGTGCTAAGGAGTTACTAGGTGAGGAGTAGCTTGCTCAGAGGTCCGGTAGGGCGAGGAGCTCTGTGGAAGCTGGGTGGTGAGGCGCTGGAGAGAGATCTTGCTGGTCCTGTAGGTCAGAGTAGAATCGTCTCCCTGGCCAGCCATGGCCGTATTTATACAATTTACGAGGATCAGGATTTGGGGTTAGCATAGCGAGAGGGCCAATCACAGAGGAGGAGGCCAGGCACACCCGGCACTCTGGTCTTAGCGTTGCTACGTGTGCGTCCGCACTGGAGAGTAGGTCTACTGGCACCGCTGGCTGTACGCTGATTGGCTGGTAGGCGCACGGGAGCTCAGTCGTTCCTTGTAGGGGATGGAGTCCACTACAATACTAACCATTTGTGGGGGTATGAGATATTGGTTCACCCTCAGGATGGGATGGAGAAAGGAAACTCACAATGTGCTCACTGTATACATATTGTATTGGATGTACAATGTAGCTTGTTGCTGGGTCGGTAGCATAGTAATAAGCGTTGAGTAGAGAGAGCTGGGTGGTGAGGGTGCCCAGAGTGAGGGCACGCGGCTTGAGGGACGCCAAGGTCGCTGGCGGGAGCGGCAGCCTCCAGGCTGGCGCGGAGGGGGAGGTGTTGCTTGCTGATGGCACTGTGTAGAAAGAGGGTGGTCACAGCGGTGTCAGGTCTTATAAGGCGGGGGTAGGCGTGGGTAGATAGTTGACCCCCGCTCCGTGGGCGGCGCTGGAGGCGTAGGCTGGGGAATTCGAGAAGGTTCGGTGCTTGTAGGGGAGGAATCCACTACAAGCACACTCGCCATAACAAAAAAGCACAAAACAAACGCTGAAGCATTTTCTGGTGCCAGACAACCGACACTACCATTTTAACCTGTTAATAAAACTAGTGAAACACAGATGGCTGAAGGGGGAATGTCATTGTTCATTGCAGAACATACGTTAGTTGTAACATGTGATCACTTGAATAATTAATGTAAAGATTGTTTTACTGATAGTAAGATTGCATCTCTGACACAAATTCGAAGATCAAAATGTAGTAGTGTAATTAAAAGCATCTTCTACTCTCATTTCAAGTCTGCCATAACAGTGTTACTGAAGACAATCCGTAGTTTACTAATAGAAGAGTCAACAGATATTAGTGTTAACAAATATCTTGGAACAGCAGTAATTTACTTTGAGGAAGTGAAGGAGAAAATAGACTCTAATTAGCAGGTTAGTAGTCTGTATTGATATGCATTGGTAATTTATTTCAGTGTCTATGAAAATAATTATCTGATATTAATATTTCCATTTTTGGGTTATGTACATACAAGTTTACTTTGGGCTCTCTCTTTCGAATACATTTATATCGTATTAATTCAAAGGAAACGAGCAGATCTGTGGCGAAGAGGATAAAGGTAAAAGTAACGTTAAAAGAAAAAAAAGTTGCGGTTTTGGGCATCAATCTAGCGGGTTTGGAGGACTAGTCTAGCGGGAACTAACATTTTCATTTGGCATCACTGCATCTACATGTAAACAAAAATGACAGACTTGAACCGAGAGCTGAAGGAGTACTTATCGAGGGGTGATGGCAAGTCTGAGTCAAAGGTGCCACTATTGCCGACGACCATCAGTGACATCAAGATCCCGAAAATAAGTTCTTGGTTTACACGAAATGGCAATGCGGCAAATGAAGACGAGGACACAGCGTCTTCCTCCTCCTGGTCCTCATCACCACAGTCTGACCCTTGTCTGCCAAGCCTGGTGAGTCGTGTTAGATAGATACAGTGGTATAGTGAGGAGGAGGTTTAAACTCCCATATGAATTACGTGCAGAATATGAAGAAAAAATAACCAGAGTAAGTAGAGAAAGAATGGGAACATTTACTGAGACACATCACTCACCTGGCAGCAGGAAACAATATCACGAACTTCATTCTTGTGTCTAAAATTACATGTAAGTGTACAGCTCCTAATAGCTTCACCTCTTGGACCCCTGTTTGAGCACTCTTGTTGGTAATAGAGTGTGTGTGTGTGTGTGTAATTTTGACACATACACATGACATTTAGTGCTATTAATCACCATGCACTGCTTGCGGTCATGAAGACACTCTGATCCATGCTTGGGCGCTCCTTGAATTCTGTACCCTTCCAGTTTAATTTTCAGTCTGTCATAAGGATTTTGCCAAAAAACATAAACTTTTGTTTATATCATTGATATATGAAGCACATAAGGGCATTATTACATGGTTGTAGCTCTATTAGTGTGTATGTCGTGGATCACTTATCTATTTACCGTAACTATAAAGTGGGTGTTAACTCTTCAGTCTTTTGTTGTTTTGTCGGCAAACATAACTAATGAAGCTCCATTACTAATGCTGTATGGTGATATAATTCATGTTAGGCATTACTACACTACTGTGAATTACTTGAGGCTAATTATTAAATAAATAATTGGTCGATGAATATTCTATATTATGTTTGGGAAAATAAGTCAGCATGTGTAAACATTATAGACTTACTGTGCTTAAAATGTTAGAAGAAAATTTCAAGGAAATTCTTATGTACAGGAAAGATTGGCAGTCCTAGTTCAGTTCTTTATTGTACAGTACAGTATATCATTATTAAACCACATATTTGCACATGCCTTAAAGACAGCTAATTCCTGATTATTATTGTATGGATAAATAGCTTCCAATTAAGAATTTATTAATATTTTTATATAATGCACTGAACCCTTGTAAACATTTTTAGGGTAGGAAACAGAGGATCCTAGGATTTTTGGCTTGTGTTGTGATGGGCCTAATCTGCTTCTCGCTGGCTGCGATGTACTTCCCACTCTTGGTGTTCAAGGCTCGCAAGTTTGCCTTGCTCTTCACTTTAGGAAGCTTATTCTCTGTTTTAAGGTAGGTTGTACTTATCTTTTGCTTCTTATTCTCTCAATATTCTTATACAGGTATGATATTATTATAGCAGACCCTTGTCACATCACTCTGACATTTATTTAATTTATTTTGATGTCTTCTCTTAATTTCTGTATTTCATATTTTCTACAGCCTGTTTTCAGTAATATCCCTAACAAAAACACTTGATCAAGACATCCTCTTAACTCTTAAATGGCAGCCTTCATTGGTGGAAGTTAGCTGTATGGACAGTGGCCATCATGTGTGGAAATTTCACATTTCCTTCCGCTCCATTTTTGGTCTTTTGGTGAGGGGGAACAGGAAATCTTTAGCTGCTGATAAAGGATTAATACACTCAGTTTACTTGCCGTAAACCTCCCCTGAATTTGGAAAACATCTCCCATACCGTGCAGGGATATGTAGCCTCACACGTTCAGCATCACATGCCCACTTCTGGCCACCTCGTACTGTATATGTGCGCCCTGTCGTATCTGCAGGAAGGGAAAATACAATACAAATATAAATATATTGGCCTAATTAAGCTATTACATCTTATATTAAGTTTGTAGTATAATATTTGAAAAGAAATTTTAATGTTATGCGATAATCTTTTATTTGAAAATGTATCCAGGTAATGAGCTGTTCGATGTTTTACGGCTATATCGACAAGTACGGTCTAAATCTTATTTTAATCATTATGGACGTGTTAATATGTTAAGTTTACTTGCCTCGTGCGATTTGGCCGCCACAAATGAATTTTACCGTTGTTAGTACTGGCAAAAGTCTTCTCCTCCGTGAAGACTACTCGACCAAAACTCCGGGTCCTCCCCCACATATTGCTGGGCAAACTGGAGGCGACCAGTGCGGTGTTGGTCAGTTAGCCGTTCTTTTATAGCAGGGACTCTGTGTTGTATGTCCGCCTCATGCAAACATGACCTGACAGTCTGTGCACAGACATCTAAGAGAAACGCCTCTCTGATGGCGACAGGGTTGGAGAACGGGTTGTTTTGGATTGCTGCTTTTATGGCGGCATCCTCATCCCTAGTAGTCAGTCGGGGGAGTGGTCTTCTTTCTGAAAATAGACACAATAATGTTTTTGGATCTCCTGTGTCATAACCTGGTATGCCATTAATGCTATGGCATACACTCATATCCTTTAACAAAAAATCATAATATTTACATTATAATACTGTATTTGCTTTATCATATCATTTACAGGGTATATAAAAATATATCTTTGATATTGTTTATTTCATCGTTCAATCTGAAATTTTCATACATACTCAAATTAGTTAAAATACCCGTTTCGGCATATCTCCTGATCCACCTCTTCACAGTTGAAGTCGAAACAGCAAGTCAGTCTGCGATGGCACGCACCGTAAGGCCTTCTTCTCGGAGGGCGATTATTTGGCTACGAGTAGTTTAGCGCTGTTGCGTTGTGTTCATGGTGACAAAAGTAATGCCCACTGTTGATCCCGTATTCACAACAACACTTTGGTCAAGCTCTTATTGGCTGATTAGACCATGCCAAGTGATATGTGATTGGTGGGCGTAAAACCAGATGCTGACGTCATAAATATTATAGGTAACTATTGAAAATGTTGTTACCTAACAATGAGTGCACAGTCTTTTGCCGAACAATTGTCGATTTTTAGTTCAACAAAGGGGAACCAGATATTAAACTCCATACATCAGTTGCCACTTGGATGCTTCAGTTTTCCAATAGCACACATTTCACATACTGTATAATTCGTGTTATAATTGCCATAATTACGAATGTAATTTATACACACCCACTGATTGATAACTATAATATACGAAGATACAATGTCGTGACTGACAAGTGAGTCTATTACACAGTGTCTGCTCTCTAAGTTATGTCAAATTATATTGTGTAATGCTCACATTGTAGAGACAGTTAATTCCTTCATGGAACACTCAAGATTAAATGTGGAACATATATTCTTGAAATTTTATGTGAGAATCTTGTGGCAGCCCTGGTTGTAGCTGCATTGCCAATTCATTGATATAATTTTTTCTTTATTTAAGCAAATATACGAATATTTGGAAGCTTGTCATGATCTTAAATAACAATGAATAATTTATTATTATAAAAATGCTACTTTTGGATTGTTTAATATTTATCCTGACAGTGATACAGCCAAAAATAGATCCACCAATCACAATCCCCATTACATACAGCCTTCCTTCCTTCAAGTATTGCCAGGTAAAATTGTGAGTACAAGAGCCAGGGTGAGGTTGATGGAACTTTGCCTGACTGTACATACAGGTTTATTAATAAATTTCATTAAATGTGCATGGAGGAAAATTATGGTGTTTAACTTAGGTAAGCTTTAGAAATACAACACAACCAGTACAGTACATATTGTATAGATTTATATTAAAGTAAGGTACAGTATCTTAATATTAGGTTGATTTGCATTGAAGGTACTGTAGTAATTTATTGGAGTGTGGCAGTCGAGTGGATAGAGTACTTGCTGCCTGTTTCTTGGGTCAGTGGTTCGATCCCCAGGCACTTTCAGTTCACACAGCTGTAAATGGGTACCTAAGTTTACAACTTGGGGAAGTGAGTGCAGTCGAGTGCAGTACCAGCCATGCTGCATCCTTGTGTACTGAAGGCTTAGTACATGTATACAGTGTGCTATATCCACACTGTCCTTAACAGGCTGTCATGTCTATGGGATTTAAAGTAATTTGTGAAATATGCTTGGAGGAAATGTTAGAGTGTCTTAATTTACTGTGTATAAGCTGGTGGGACTGTACGTACATATGCTACTGTCAAAGATGAAAAAAAATTCCCTTGTACTGTAAAGATTTATATTATAGGTTTGTATAGAATGTAATAATTTATAAAATATGTTAGTGCTTAGAGGGCATATTAGTATGTATAACAGTTTAACACGTATGTAAGTTCAGTGTATTGTTTGACACATTGTCCAGTAAACTTTGTCGGCCGCCATGCTGTGTCGTCTCAATATTTGCAAATACTTGTGCAGGTATGGAACCATTTATCTGGCATACTTGGTATCCAGGGGTTGCCAGATAGGGTTTTTTTCTGGAATTTGGATCACTGGGCCTAAAATGTACAGTAAACCGTATGTAACTGGCTGTGAAGACTGTTCAGATCACTAGATTCACTCCTAAAAGTAGCATTAACTGTACAGTGTCGCATTAAAACATAATACTGTAGGCATATAAATATCAGTAACTAAAGTACCTGTAGTATATAGATTTCACTAATGAATGCCCCCCAAAAAAATAAAATAAAAAATAAAATTGTGCACGTTACTGTACAAACTGAGTTGCTGTCTCCTGTTATACTTGCCTTGGCAATACAGCAGCGTCCCTAGCAACAGCGCTCCACCATGGACCCTCTGACCTCTCCACACACTCACCACATAGTTTCACGCTTGAAGCCCGTAGATACTTAAGGATTTATACCTTTTGATAATTATTTATTTTATTTATTTTTTTGCACTTTCTGTGTGTAGGATTGTGTTTGTATGCGAGTAAAAAAATTACATTAGAGCTCACCATTGGGGAACAGTTGGAAATTTCTCGCTCGGCCCAGGAATTACTTGGTGCTCATTTAAATAATTCGTTCCAGAACATAACCATTTTTTTTTTAGCATTCTAGATTCTGGGAGACAAAAGATGGAAAAGCAGTGCATGCACATAGCGGCTATCTTGAATTTGAAGGGAGAGATGCATTTCGCCAATGTTTATACTCTGTATCAGTGAGTTTAGTCTCCTGACAACTTTCGTTAATGTGGATTTTGCGTAACGTAAATCACGAGAGGGTGTTAAAACCTAACTAAAGTTCACGCAGATCATCATAAATAGTGGAATACAGTACCTGTACTGTACAGTCAAACAGAATGCAAAGAAATCAATATTTTTTTTATAGATGAAAGCAGTTTGAAGGTAGATTGTTAGTATTGTGTTTTAGAAGAAAAAAAAGAGTACAGTACAGTACAGTATTTGGTAAAGCTTTTTATGTTTATTTCCTTATGACTAAACATAAATGAACCCCCCTATCCCCTTCCCCACTCCCTTGCTGTTGATAAGGTGAGCTAGATGTGTAGTATTAGTCCTGATGGAGTACTGTACTGTTTAGCTAATGGCAGCACATAAACAGTTCTTGACAGTAGCATAACCCTCAAGAATTCTCTCTCTTTAGGGGACACCTTACCCAGAGGTTGTCCTTTAGGAGGAGTTTGGAGTGTAGATGAAGGATTAGCAAAGTTTTGAATTTAGTGGAGTATTAGATCTCAGCTACACTTCAGGGTTCAGACCTGTTTGTAGACTTGTTGGCTATACTGTGTGGAGTTGCTTGTTCCTGACACAGTTATATTATAGGGTGTTGGAGTTAGTGCTCATTCTTGCATGGTTAGTAAGAAATATGGTAAAATGTTGACTGAGAGATGATTTATGGAAGGAAGAAGTTTTGTACATCAGATGTATTGACTTCATCAAGTTTTACAGACTATATGAGGCTGTTTGTCACAATTATAAGAAACCTATAAGATGCACAACATCAGCTGTGCCATGTTGCTGATAAACTTTTTGCCTCTTTGGGATGATTGAACTAATATACATTTTTTCAATCTTTTCAGTTTCTCTTTCCTGTGGGGTCCAGTAAATCACCTAAAACATCTATTTTCGTCAGAACGACTTATGTTTACTTCAATTTATTTTATCTCATTGTTTGGAACACTCTACTTTGCACTCAGTTTGCAGTCAACAGTTCTTACTTCTATAGGAGCCATTGTACAGGTGGCTGCATTACTGTGTTTTGTTCTAAGTAATATACCAGGTGGCCAAACAGGGCTCAAGTTTTTCTCAAGCATATGCTCTTCCGTGGTAAAAACTACAGTCTCCAAAGCTCTGCCAGTCTAGCTGTATTTTCATGCTGTATTTTTCTACTCTCATTGTGTATACACTTCAATTGTTATGTGTTGTGTGTGAATCTCCTACACGTGGTAGTTAAGGCCAGTTTTCAATTTTTCACTTGTATGGGCAAAATTACATTTGCAATCTAGTTGTGGCCATTTTCTTTTCCACATGTATCTTATCTCCATTGCCTAGTTTAGTACAGTACAGAAAAGCCCTCCTTAATGTAGTAAAGGACCTAGATATGATATCTGTTACAGTATCCCTAAATTTTTATTTTGCAATTTTAGTACAAGGACATTTATTAAGCAGGAAAAGCCTTTAATAAGTTTACAAAATTTGTGATTTTAAGAGATAAAGGCAATTGATCGTAACCCTTAGACTGTGACTGTTGTTGAAAAACCTGCTTACTGATGTACAAAGGGAAAATCATGAAAATGTGTTCCAGTCTTATAAAATTCAAGAGATGAGTGCAGAAGAAAAGAAAAAAAAGTTTACTTACATTTGTTCAGCTGTTGTGGAGTGTTTAAGTGAACATGTTGGGACTGAGTGGCTAAGGGGTAGGAAGGAGGAACTTAGGGTGGCAGGGAGAGGGCAGACTGTCATTACCGGTGACAAACATGTGTCTTCCACAATAAAAAAGGCAACTGAGAGCCCTATTGAGGTGTGAGTAGCATGAGGAGAGCTATTGGGACACATTACGTGATTCATGAATGATAAAATTGGTTTGCATTTTAGAAAAAAATTAATGCTCTCTTATGAGGCAAGTAGCAGTATTACAAGTGGAATCACGTGAAGCATATCACATTATAAGGGTTAAAACTGCAAGCTAATATATAGTGTAGAAATTTGAGCAAAGGTCGGAGAATGAAGAATACTTTTATTGGTTTTTCAAGGGATTTTGAATTGCAGGTGAGAAACAGCTGTAAATTTTCCTTATTCTGAGAAAGTTTCATTAAGTTGAAAAATTGTGATGCCCAGCAGATCAAGTGTGTTAATTATATATTTTACCAGAAGGAAGAATACAATTGATGGTTGTTTAATATTGTTATGAACTTGTTAGAATTGCAGGACTGTATAGAACTGTATCATAATCACAGTACAGAAAATTCTGAAATGAGACATTCACATGGTCTTGGTCAACAAATACAAGGCATTTTTTAAAACAGGTCTTTCCTTATCAATAGGATTTCTTCATCAAAAACTCATGTTGTGGTCCGGTGGTGAGGGATGCTAATATTGTATGCCCCATTATTAATTACCATTTAATCTACTTTAAATCATATACACTACAGCTGTTACAATATTACAATGGAATCAAACATGAATGAACTTTATGGAGGGAATGAATTGTTGTTAATCATGGCTGGAACATTTAGTGTGTAGTAAACTGCTGGTTAGTCCTTTGTGTCATATTTACAGTACACACCAGAACACTTTTATATATATACTAAAAATAGTCAAATGCATTATGGAAGTAATGTGGTATTTAATATTTTTTAACAAAACAACCAATATAGAGAAAGAACATTTTACATGACATCTGATGATATGGTTCACTGCCAGTGTACCCAAGTGCAAGATGATGCGTATTGGCCAGTGTTGTTCTCTGAGTACTGATTGGCTGCTTGGTACTAGTTGACATGTATAGTGGATTATTATTTAACTACAACCAAATCTACAATAATTGCTCCCCGTGGAAGCCACAGCAAGTAAAGGCCTGGCGATTGGACAAACCCTTCTTCCTCCCTCCCATTTCTAAACATTTCTGGGTAGTTTTGGAAATATCATGGTTTACAATGTTGCATTGTGTCAATATCGGCCATTATTGGTTGTGGCTTCGGCTACTAGGGAGGGGGGGTGTAGCATTAATTGCTTCTGCCTGTACATTGCAGCATAAAAATATACACTACAGTATTGTACAAATGCACAGTGCACCCTTACATATATGAACATGTACAAATAATCATACACACACACTAATGAAGACAAACTTAATAGAGATACACTCTTAAACACAAGCATTACTGTACTCCTATACACACAGAAAAACTTTTACAATATATACATACCGTATTGATGGGGAAAATAGAGAGATATACACATATTGGCAGTGGCCCAGTTACCACCTGATGTACACCAAATTATGTACAGTACTGTATATTACTTTATAGACACACATACAGATACTGTACACACACTTACAAACATAGATAATACTCACAAATTCACTCTTACCTGTATATGCATATACAGTACTGTACTGTATTCCTAAGTGCTGTACATACAAACATGCTAACATACATATTCACACATAGTGGCAAACACACTTATGCACACCATACAGTGACCTTACAGCATCATTGAGGTGGTCTAATACTGTACAGTGGTCATGCGGTGGCTTACCAACTGTGAGGTAAAATGTAGTCAGCACTGTGTTCATCTCCCTGGTGACCCTATGCTAAAATTTCATCACCACCAGACCAGATAGGTGCAAAACCAGATTTACTCATGTGTGGCATACTGGTCAGGTGTTGACAGCTCCCATCAAATACTTTACAGTAGAGTGTATGTGAAATCCATTTGTTCGTGAATCATAAAACTGGAATTTTTTAATTTTTGAAGAATACAACAAATATATAGAAAAAAAATCATTACTGTACTGTAGTCTCACAGCTAGAATTTTAATCACCCTCTTCCATTCGGGGTGGTCATCGTGATTGCAACCAGCTTTAAAAAATTGAATCGTGAATAACTCCTCACTATAGAGCTTGACAGGGAAGGTACGGAGGTAAAAATGACCTTGTTGTATTGGAATTCATTCATTTTACTATCACAGCTCCCTGTCAATCACTGTGGTGTGGTGTCCTCCGTGACTCGAATTTGTTAAAACTCTGTTTGTAAACATGACGAGCCCCATCAACAGGAAAGGTTCATTAAAACTCTGGGCATAAGTTTTTCACAGTGCTTGGGACCTATTATGGTTTAGTGAATTTTGCAGAATAGAGAGATTAGTTCCCTGCCCAATGCTACCCTGGTCATTAGTCTACAACTGCATGAATATACAGTAGTTGTATGTCTAATAAATTTAAAACCCAAATGCAAGTACAGTACTGTATAATACATTAATGTAGTTCAGACCTCAGACCAGGTAGATTGCAAGGTTATTGCAGTGATATACAAGTTTGTGAATGACTATCTTAACGTTTACATGTACAGTTGCGGATAAAATTACCTGGACGCTTGGCAGTACTGTATCTGGCATGTGAATACTTAAAGATCATTAGGTGAGGGTGATTGTAATGTTAACATATTTTATCCAATTGTTCTTTGTCTGAAGGAGTGTTTTTTGTTTTGTAGTTCTGACATAAAATGTGATGAAATACTGTGCAGTGTTATTAGATATAAACTAATCATATATATATGACTCAGAAGTAGATGCCAGATATTGCCAAGTGTTCATAGAATTTAGTCCACAACTGTACATTATTGACTTTCTTAACAGTTACACGAGCAGTAATTGGGATAATTAGTCGAGTCCTCGCATGGCTTAGTTTTCACCTATGTATGCAGAGTGTTTTTCCTAATATGTATGTTTGTGTGTTCCATGATGAACAGATATTCTGTAATAAACTTTATTAAATTATTGATTATTAAACTGTATATATTTTTGTGCCACCACCATTTTTGAATATCCGAATTTGCAGTGTACAGTACAGAGGTGCGAGACCTTGATACTGTACTGTGCTTTAACAAGTCACCAGTTGGTTTATTATATGGTGGAGATTGTATGAGGATTTTGTGGACATGTATTGCATATATAAAATCATTCAGGATCAATTTAAAAAAAAATAAATATGTTTAGAATACAGAACTGAACATTTTCACATCAAAATATCATGATGTGACACTGTATTGTACTGTATACAAATGTCCATTATATTTTAAAGTATACTCGTATAGTGGTTGAAAATTTCAGGTCTGTGCTTCCAAATATTCCTCCACTGTGACAACAATTGTTTTAACTGGTATTGAATTGAGCATATACTCTGGGTTAGTGTTGCTATAATATACATAATGAGTTCAGGAACTGTGTACTGTATATTACCTTGTTATGTCTCATGAGCTTATTCAGTTCTCTCATCACTATTTATTGTCTATGATGGTAAGCTGTTGATGTGAAGCAATACGTTTCATTTTCTTTTTAATACAGTATTTACAGTATTTAAAGCTCATTTTGTTCAAGATGATGGATATTTACTGAGTAGAATTTCCTGATTTATTAAACATAGGAGATTATGTTTTGTTTATTAGAGAAAATAGTGGGTATCACACACAGATCACAAGTAAATTATGAGGAATAAGTATTTGGCGACATGTGTGGTCAGTGGCTTCCCCTATTGTTAGAGATATCTGACACAGGGACAATCTAGGCAGTACAGTACTGTTGTAGAGTTTTAACTAGGATTATTATGGACTTTGCAGGAAGTGATTTACAGGTACAGTACATCCCAAAATAACGGAGGTTGACACAGTACTGTGTCTGCTAAGAATAAATCTATGTTTATAATACTTAAGGTATATGGGAAGAAAAGAAACTGAACATTGTTTTGGATGGATTAAGTACAGTATAAGCTGTCTCCTTGATGAGCAGCTGAGAGTATTGTACACTATTCTCTTTCTGCAGCAGAGGAGGGAGGGTGTAGGCCCAGCATCAAGGAAACTATACCACATTCATTATTAGTGTAAGAATCAACAGTATCCATGTGTACTAAACCAACGTATTATGGAATCCACTGGAAATGTGTGAGGACATAGTTTTCAGGAGAATTTAGTTTCATTCATCCATGCAAGTCTTGGCCTTCCCTTGGCTTTTGTATCGACAGTTTACCCATTAATATTTCTACAGAAACATTATCCCTGCATCTCTAATTAAATGACTAGAATGTTGCATTTTTAATATTCTATAAATTCCCAGTAATTCTTTCATTGCAATAGACAATCTCAGTACTGTACTTCTTTATTTGTTTTTCTCTCAGTATACAGTAACTGATACAGTACTATAGATTGGATATTGTTTTCTAGTAGCACTACATCTTCAAGGCCTCTAACCTCCTTTTGGTTTGTGGTGAGTACTGATGCTTGTTACTGGCACAATAGCACTGACTATATACAGTACAGCATGCCTTTACAATTCGTGCCCTTCGATTATTCACGGATGGCACCCTGGATGTAGCCAAGAATATCTGCGGGTAGTTTTAAAGTTGGTTGCATGTTTGCGGCCAGGATGGGGAGCGCACAAGTTTTGTGGCATCCCGCAAGGTGTCTCTCTCGAGTCTCTTGTCCTGGGAGGCTGGCCCATGCACAATCACTCCACGGCCTCCACCTCAGTCAGGGATAAACACTTGTCCGTCTTGCTCGTGTGCTGCTCTGCTCTCTTAACAACTGTGCTCCTCATCCTTGTGATGGCTCCCAAACGCCCTCAACCACCTTCATCCAGCCACAGGAAGATCCCCAAACAAGTGAAGAGAGAACAGAAAGTCATGACTCGCGTGGAGAAGATATAACTACTAGACAAACTTAGGAGTGGCTAACTGGAGCAGTAAGGGGGGGTGGGTGACTGTATTTGCTAGTTAGTGCATCGTCTGCTCTTGTAACTCTCCTCCTTCCCTGCCATATTTCACTGGATTTACTGGGTACTGTTAATATTAGTGTTTACCGATAGAATAGTGCGTAATAGTGATTAATCATGGCATTGTACCTAGTTTAGACTCGTCACTGTAACCACCAGGCTACTGGGCCAAGCTGTGAGGTGTTATGTTTTTTTTAACTCGTATTTCACGAGCTGTTTTCTCAAACTGAATTTAATATACAGTATCTTTTTAATACTGGTAGATCTCTATGATTATTAGATGCTCTTTTTCCTTGACCTTATTATGTCTTAGTAGTTCTCTCTTATCTACCATCAGAGCTTTTGTTACTTCCCAGATAAAAAACAAAATTCACCTGTTTAGGTTAATGTAATTTTTACTTTTGATTTATTTTCAATTTGGAAACAACTTTTACTTCCATGTTTACTGCATTAACTCCAAACCTATACACCTATATAATGATCATCATGTAAATTATAAATATACCAAGCCAAAAGCACATAAACAGAACCTACTGGAGTAAGTCTCTTTAGGGAAATACTGTACTAATGCTTCTCCCGTACCTTACAAGTGTCGTAATTCAAGATTTTGGAGCATAGGGTATCGCTATAGACAATGTCTATGGTTGGTATTCAAGAAGCATAGTGAAAGCCCATGGGGTGTTGACTACCTACGGATATTTATAAGGATTCCTATGGATTATAAGAATGTTCAAGGGGAGGCCACCTTAAGAGCAAGCCAACTGAAAAATTCATTCATAATTTATACATTTATCAACATCTACAGTATATTGTAGTACATGCTTGAATATACTGTACTGTAATGAGAGGGTGGCATGGATCTCATGACACAGATCGCCCTCTCGAGTGATGCCCCCCACCACGCGACCTGTTACCTCGACAGATGTGGCAGCTGGGGGGGGGGGTTGTTTACCGCTGGGAGTGTCATCGCCACTGGCTTAAGTGCTGGCATCGCTGGGAGTGTTTTCACCGCTGGCGTCAACACTAGTGTCAGTGCTGACGTTTATGCTGCTTTACCCGAACAAAGATTAGGGAGTGGGCGGTGTTTACGAAGAAGAGGTCCTGACTTTGCTAATGTATGGTTTAAAAGGCGGCGTGGCCACCTGGACTCGAGGAGACTGCCCCCTCAAGTGATGCTGTGAGGATCAATACTCTGCTAGCAGTGGTGAACAACAACATCCCAATCCTGGCCGAGTTTTGTACTGGAACAATTTACACAGAAGTATCTTCCCTTGGAACACCATACTGGTTCGCATTGATCCGCACTTGTTTTGACTGTAAATGCCTTAGTTAAGGACGTTCAGGTGACGGGCAAGTCGAAGGGAATGATTGAAACCCGTCTTTTGACGCATTCAATATTTATTGATGTGGTCAAAAGCTGCAGACAACAAGGCGTTCATTAGTATTACATGGTGATCTATCTGATACATAATTAGTTAGTCTCACACAATTTATCTTAATTATAATTGATTATTGAGCATAATGACATGATACAAAGTTCATAACTCTATTAATCTTAGCTACACTTCAATCCGCATTGTCTTATTGCTCAACATAAGGCAGGAACGAGTGGGCATAATTAGTCCATAATATTTCAGTACTGGGGGTATGTCATCACTTTGGCTGTAATTATAAGTTCGGGAGTGGGCAAAGTGGGCAGCTGCCCAGGGGCCTCCACATATTATATGTGCGGTAGTAGGTATATCAGGGCTGGTCGACTTGAAACCACATGAATGACTCCAGTCATGTCTCATTTTTTGTGTGTGTGTGTGTGTTGGGAATTTGTACACTATCAATAAATATACAGTTAATTAAAAATTTCTCAATGTTCTAATTTCCTCGATATAACTACATATGGCTTCAAAATTCTCCAAAGAAGTGTTCAAATTTCAAAATTTTCCCGGGGGCTTCCAACGCCCCCCGGAACACCCAGATGTTTAGGCTCGCTTCACTCGCCACCCCACCCTCTTGGGTAGTTATAATGAGGGGGAGCCTCCACGAAGAGGCTGCCCATGGGCCTCCACAGGTCTAAATCCGGCACTGGTACTGACCACGGCACTACGCAACTCCGTCTGCATGGCATGACAAGTATAATTAGAATGATGACGTCACAAACAACATGCCCTCTTTGATGACCTCCCTGTACCCTGTAGGCCTTTATGGACGACCAACCAGCGCGGGCCAGCCTACCTGTGCCTTAACCATTGAGCCGCGGCTCAAAGTGGATTTTTAGGGTTTTATGGTTTTAAAAATAATCTAAATTTTATTGTTACGTAAGAATATTTATTCGTGTAACATTGCCCGTCCTATTGAGCTTTATTTTTTTATCAGTTATCCATTTATTAATTTTTGAAACTTATAAAGGCGTGAGAGAATATGAACGTGTGAACAATCTTTTATATAATTCTGAAGATCGATAAATATTCACCTTCATTACTTGTTTAATATTAAAATATGCACCTCGGGCAAAGCGCCAACGTGCGTGCTAATATTGGCTCTGCAAACAACGCATCACGATCACGGGTCTGCGAGAGTTGCCACATCCGGTGAGCCACAAGTGCCTGCTTCCTAGCAAAAATACTGTATATGGCCGCAACTGTACGTTAATGCTATTTACAAAATATCAAACAAAATCTTTAACAAAGTATTAGCAAAATTGTGGTACAGACAAAAATTAAATGTTCCCTATTGCTCATATAACCATCCAACCTATGTTTGAAGCTTGTAGCGTACTGTTGTGGCAGGTTGTCAAATTCTCTTTATATGGCCTCACAACGTACGTACATGTAATATATCTCACACTCAGGATTGAGTTAGAATAGAAACTCACAATGCGTTTTCTGTATATATATTGTTGTACAGTGCAGTGCCAAGGAGTTACTAGGTCAGGAGAAGCTTGCTCAGAGTTCCTGTTGGGCGAGGAGCTTTCTGAGGGAGCGGGTGGTGTGGAGCTGTTGAGAGATCTTGCTGGTCCAGTCGCCAACCGTAGAATGACTTCCCGATCCGATGGGATGGAGAGAAGAGAGCCTATTGGCTCAGGAAGGTGGATGATGGTGTAGGAGGAAGGTAAAGGTTAGGAAGTGGGAAATAAAGAGGGAGATTGATAGCAGGTGGTCTGTCCACCTTGCGGGGACGAGGTTAAGTCTGCCATGCCAGCAGTTCATGTCCACTGCAGCAAGGGAAGGGAAGCCAAGCTAATCTAAGCTAAGGTAGATTGTGATGTTTGGGGAGGGGGGCCCTCCGTGTCCTTTAAGTATTCTTAGTTTTTATTTCGTATATATTGGCTCTGGTTCTGTGTTGTCAAATGTTATGCTCTTTGGCCACCAGTTGTGTGTTCTGGTAATGTCTTCTTGCATTAATTGTTGGAATATGGGGTCTTGTAGTTCTTGTAGTTTTTCCCATATTGTCATTATCATTGTATTGTGTTACGCATAGCCATTATTATTCACTATCATTATCACAATCAATTAACAACGATCAGCATAGTAATCTTTACCTGTTTAAGTTACCTATCGTCATTCCGAAGCATGCCCATTTAATACTCATTATTATTAGGTATATTGCAACTTATATACATTTTTTTTGAGCCACCGACGTAAAACTAAACAGAACTACTCATCAGTTGGAACCGATACGCACTTCACTGTTCAACTGTATACCACAAATAAACACAAAGAAATTGGAAGAATTTCAACACATAGGCGGCAGACCTCTTACGACTCTGCATCTGTGAGTGACGTTGAGTCATGTGACGTGTCTGCTCTGCTCTGCAGAGACTGTACAAGAACTGTTCATGTCAAGAGACTCAAGAGTAGAGTGAAACAGCGTTAGCAAACCGATCGATAAAGTTTCGACATCCTGTAAAGCTTCTGTTCCTAATCGTCTCTTCAAATATCAATATTTGTATCCGTCTATCTATGGCATCTAAACAACTTTTTAATAGCATTCATGGATACCTGAATATGTAACAGATACAGTATTCGCTTTCGGACACAAGGAGAGTTGTCGCTTCTAAAAATCACGAACATATGAAATGACGCATAAAATTAACCCTAATGTAAACGCATCTGAAGACTAAAATTCTCTCGCACTAACCATTGTTACTGGGCAAGTCTGTCTGACTAACTAATGGCTATATATATTGTACATTGTGGCCGAGCACCATAAGAACATAAGAATGGAGGAAACTGCAGCGGGCCAATTGGCCCATACTGGGCAGTCTCATTTACACCCAACCCCTATTGCTCATATATCCATCCATCCTATATTTGAAGCTATCCAGTGTATTCAAGTTAATGATGATATTTGATAACTTGTTCCACTCATCCACTACTCTATTTCCAAATCAATGTTTGCTTATTTCCCGCCTAAATCTAAATTTGTCTAATTTAAAACCATTGTTACGAGTTCGCTCCTGGTTGGATAGTTGAGTACCTTTGTAATGTCCCCTTTGTTCAGCCCTGACTTCCATTTATACTGTACACCTCGATCATATTGCCTCTCACTCTACGTCTCTCGAGGGAGTGCAAATTAAGAAGCTTTATCCTGTCTCTATACTCAAAGTTCCTAATGCCCTGGATTAGTCTTGTCATTCTCCTCTGAATTCTTTCCAAGGATTCTATATCCATTCTGTAATACGGTGACCAGAATTGAACTGCGTAATCCAAGTGAGGTCTCACAAGCGCAAGATATAGTTTTAAGATGACCTCGCTAGTCTTGTAACTAACACTCCTTTGTATGAACCCAAGTACTCTATTTGCCTTGTTTCGAGCAAATACACACTGTTTACTTGGCTTAAGATTCCTACTTATCATTACTCCTAAATCTTTCTCGCAGTCGGATTTCTCAATAACATCGTTGTTCATCTGGTATCTGGTTTCCCTGTTTACATCTCCTATACTGAGTACTTTACCTTTGTCCACATTGAATCTCATCTGCCATTTTTCAGACCATTCGATTTTTTTTTTTAGATCTTCCTGTGGTTTTGCGGATTCATCGTCAGATTTAATTACACGCCCTATTTTAGTGTCATCAGCAAATTTACTTATGTTGCTGTCAACGCCGATATCTATGTCGTTTATGTATATAATAAATAATGTTGGTCCGAGTATTGAGCCTTGGGGAACTCCACTTGTGACGTTTCTCCAGAATTATAATCTTAACTGGTTTCCATAAGTCTCGAATGGAATTGGGAATAAAGTTTCAAAACGTACTAAACTGGTATAAAAAAGGGAAAGGAGTATCCCAAATGTAAAAGTTTGCTAATTTCGTATCCACGCATAAGTACCTGGCCAACGCTGTAATACTATCATATTGCACAGAACCAGGACTTGGGTGTAAAGGTTTTATGATATAACTTCACACACAAAAATACTACTAATAAAAGGGGACTGCTGTTCACAATTTGAATATCGAAGTATTCTAATGTGAGCGTTCCACTTGTTAATTTTCTACAACTTCAACCCTGCATAATGTCACTCATAATTGTTCAAAAGTGGGCAGAAAAAAAGTATGAAATAACATTTAGAAATTGTCACAGGAAAATCTTCGTGTCACACTATTACCTGAAAATAAATTAACGTGTAATTATTTCGTATTAAGATGGACAATTTTAAAATCAGGTACCAGTTTTCGGGTCTTTGTGTTTATTTATTTATTTATGGGTTTTTTTGGTGGTGGTTGTCTTTTTTGCTTTACCTACATTTTTTTTAAGTTTCCCTGACTCCTTTTCCTTCGCCAATTTATCTAGAGCAGCTTCAGCTTCTCGCAGTTGTAGCCTGACATTTTGTTCCTTCGTCTGTGCCTCCTCAAGTTCGTGCTGCATTTGCTGCATTGTCTTGTCCCTGTTCTGAAAAGTGGGAGTATTTCTTGTCAGTATAAATTGGGGACCTGGACGGTAATCGATTTGCGGATCGTGTTCCAGGGTAATGGTTAGCCAGTGCAGTTGGCGAGTTGTCCGGTCTTCTCTGACTATTCTTTGACACTGGATTATGCAACTCGTTAACTCAGGGTGTGGTTGTTGTGCTGGCGACAGCTTCTATTCCTTAAACAAATTCACACCTAGGTGACCCTTGGACCGGCCATCTTCGTTACACGAGGGGCAACCATTATATTATATTATTATTAGTGTTTATTTTTTAATTTAAATTTGGAAGAAGATGCTCATCCAAGTTTGGTAGATCTCTCTGGTAAACAACCTTCTCTGTTTCTGTGGGTTATAACGCCTGTTTCTGTGAGTTATATTAGGAAATTTTAATTATCTTTAGGAAAAACTTTATATCGCAGGAAAATAACTTTATATCTTAAAAAAAATATGTGCAGAAAACTTACATAAGAAAATTATATAAAAGAAAGGTAAGATACAGAAAGGCTTTAAATTTCGAATATTTTGCCTCTCACAGCTGTGTCCTGGGTAAAATCCCAAGGTCAATATATGAAAAGAGACAGTGTTGTAACTCTACTGGACTTTGCACTGGCTTTCTCTGGGTACTCCTGCACTAACACTGAACTAGGAAATTTAGCACAGAGACTAGATTGACAGGCCAAACGGTTAGTAAAGAGACATTGGTATACACGGAGAATGATTGTTCAACACAACACCTTAAGAGAACAATACCAGGTAAAACTGTAAATTATTTAGCATAAGAAGCAAAACACAATGGTAGTAAAAATAGTGATGACAATTGTATGTATATTATGTATGCTGTATATATATTATGCATGTGCTCCATTTATATACACTATTTATTCAGCCTAGTTAGCAGCGTGTGGCAATGTATTTACCATGTCCCACACGCTTAATTAATGTGCCTGGCGACATATGGAATCTGCTAATGTATCACTTACCACATGTCGCCCGAAAGGCTAGTTGACCCCCCAGACAGAGTAAGGAGTGCCAGCTCCCTTGTGTATCTGTTTATCCAGGAAATAGAACCTACGAAAACTCTACAGGTGTTTGTGTTCGCTCCTGTAGATAGAACTTGATACCCAGAACACATGCAATACTGATGGCGGATACAAAGACAACGATGGTCTAGATAGAGGAGGGTGAAGTTGGAAATGTTATTTATATCTTACATTGTGTGTGTGTGTGTCGAGGTCACTTTACAGGGTTTAACAACAGTAATAGTGGGTAACGTACCATCATCTTCCCCATCTGTATTTTCATTTCCTCCAGGTTCTTCTTTATCTCAACAACCTTCTGGGTCTCCTGGTAGGAAAGAGATATTCTTCAGTCTTATTAATATGGCTCTAGAGTCTAGAGTCTAGTGTCTAGAGTCAAGACGCTACACTGTTACAGTTTATAAGATTCCATTATTGATATATCAATATCACATGAATATTTATTACATGAAAATATCAATATGCTGTCATTACGTTCACACGACAGCATAACATGATTCTTGTTTTTACCACTGAAATAAAACCTCGCGTGTCGGTCAGTCTCTCTGTCACACACACACACACACACACACACACACACACACTACTACTACTACTACTACTACTACTACTTTTACTACTACTACTACTACTACTTTTTTTTTTAAAATGGCCTCCAGCCTCCCCCAATAGCCACACCTTCGCCACCATTTATTACTACTACTACTACTACTATACTACTACTACTACTACTACTACTACTACTACTACTACTACTAATACTAATACTAATACTACTACTACTACTACTACTATTTTTTTTTTATAAAACGTGGCCTCCAGCCTCCCCCAATAGCCACACCTTCGCCACCATTTATTTACCTTAATATTAAATATCCTAATACATAAGAAACTATCCTATCTGTGTTAAATTAGTTGAGCCGCAGATCCATGCGGCATTCAGTGACTGTAGCCTCATAGTCGATATCTGCAGCAGTTGTCGGAGTAGGGGCAGAAGCTCTCGTTCCCCTGAGGCAGAGCAAAGCCGACCGAAGGAGAGAGAAGGACAGTCGACATCTCATCCAGGCTGTGACATAACTTCTGGGCTGCTGCTTCTGTTCGGAGATCAGCTCCGCGAGTCTGGCGTAGAAACATCTTGCACTTGGGCCCATCCCACCAGAGGTTGTGAACACTAGAGGAGTGAAGCTGCCTTGATCAACATTTTGAATTCTCTCCCCATATGCCCTTCTCTTGTCGTTCTCGTTCCTCCTATGCGAGCATCGAGAGCTAGGTTACGATGACCAAACTACTACTACTACTACTACTACTACTACTACTACTACTAATACTACTACTACTACTACTACTACTACTACTACTACTACTACTACTACTACTACTACTATTACTTTGCTGTCACTCGGAATCGAGTATGACGATCATCCAGCTATGATACAAATATATGAGTGATTAAGGATGTCATCTAGGTTGGTTAGTTCTGGGGTGATTAAGGAGGCCGATACGGGACCGGCAGGGTCGATCACAGATGTTGCACATGTGGAGGGCTACATCTAGTGCAGGAGGGGCGGCGGCAGCGTCTTTCCGGCGTTGGCGCTTGTCTGCCTCATTATGCAGTCGGGCTAATTCGAAAGTATTGACATCATCTTGTGTGGTGCTCCTCCAAACTTTACGGTGTGGAGTAATCGACTCCCAGGTGAGGGGGTCGATTTGGCACCTTTTCGGGTTTGTTTTAAGACTATCCTCATACCTTTTCAGTTGCCCGCCAGCATTACTTTACTATTCTTTAGGTGACTGTAAATAGCTGCTTTGGCAGTCTACTGTCGTCCATGCGTATAACATGGCCAGTCCAGCGTTGTTGTTCATGGATAATGGTAGCCTCGATGCTTCTACAGTTGGTGTCAGCAAGAATACTGGCATTTGTTCTCTTGTCTTCCCAGCGAACTTGGAGGATGGAACATAGACTACGTTGATGAAAGCTTTCAAGTGCCTTAAGTTGCCTCCTGTATGTGACCCATGTCTCACTGCCGTATAGCAGGGTGGGGAGGACCACTGCTCGATATACGTGTAACTTTGTAGATAATGTCAGCTCCCTACAGCTGAAGACACGATTTCGGAGTCTGCCAAAAAGGCTTGAGATGCACATCTGATCCGACGCTGAATCTCTTCATCGATGTCCGCGGTGGTGGACAGGTGGGAGCCGAGATACCGAAAGTGGGTAACATTAGAGAAGGTATTACTGTTAAGCTGGATGGATGGTGGAGGTGTGGCTAAAATCGGGGCAGGCTGAAAGAGAATCTGAGCATCAAGTACATTCACCTCAAGGCCGAAGTGTGCATGCGCTTCTGTGTACAGTAGGTGTTCAGGGTCTCCTGTAGGTCGCATTCAGTGTGAGCAACAAGGGTAAGGTCGTCTGCATACTGAAACTCAGTAATGGAAGCTGCCGACACCTTTGTTCCTTCTTAGAGTCGTCTTATGTTGAAAACGCCCTTCATCCGGTACTCGATGTCAACCCCACCGGGTAAATTTGCACAGGCACGAGTAAGGAAAACAGCCAAGAAAATGGAAAAAAAAAGTTGGTGCCAGTACACACCCTTGTTTAACCCCTGTTTGGATGGGAAAGAACTCAGACTGGGTGCTATTGTGCAGGACACTGCTGTTCATGCCATCGTGGAGTTGCCTCAGATGGCGATGAAATTTGGTGGGCAGCCAAAATGGCTGAGGGTCCACCAGAAGGCTTCCCTGTTGACCGAGTCGAAGGCCTTGGTTAGGTCGATGAAACCCATGTACAGGTCACCACGCTGTTCTCTGCACTTTTCTTGTAGTTGGCGGGCAGCAAAGATCATGTCAGTGGTGCCACGTGATGGTCTAAAGCCACATTGAGATTCTGGGAGGAAATGTTCCACCTCAGGAAGACGTCTGTTTAGGAGGACTCAGGCGATAATCTTGCCAGCTGCGGACAGCAGCGAGATCCCACGGTAGTTGCCACAGTCTGACCAGTCTTCCTTGTTCTTATAAATATTGACGATGGAGGCGTATTAAGGAGCTTGGGGGATTTCCTGCTTTTCCCATAAATTCTCCAGGAGAGAGTGGAGACGGCTGGTAAGCAGAGGTCCTACTGCTTTATACACCTCGGGTGGGATAACATCAGGCCCTGAGACTTTGTTATTTTTCATCTGTTTGATGGCAGTAGCTACCTCATCCAGGGATGGAGGATAGCTGAGGTGGGTCAGCTCTGGATGCTGAGGCACATGCTGGATAGTTAGGACATCCACATCGGTGTTTCGGTTGAGCAGTGATTTGCCCATAAAATGTTTTAGTGGAATTGAAAAATTCGCACATCTTGTGCTGATTTGCAAATTTTTGTATTCCACATACTTTATTTTTAAACCAGTCGTTCTTTAGATTGCGAAGTTCGCGTTGGGCCACTGCTTTCTTCTTGCAGAAGGTGTCAACTTTGGTCCTAGACTGAGGGTTGTTCTGCCAGTCAGTTAAAGCAGCACGTTTATCATTGATGAGTTCATTGATTGCCGGGTCATTTTCATCAAACCAGTCCTGGTGTATTCTTTCAATCTGGCCGAGGGTCTCTCTGCAGGTTTTTGTCATGACAGCATCGAGAATACCCCATTCGGCACTGGGATTTGGGTTGTTTGTTGTCGGGTTGTTTATCAGCCCATGTTAGAGCTGCTCTCTAAAAGCATGTGCTGCTGCTGGATCCTCCAGACGTTTAGTGTTAAAACCTCTTCTGGAGACTTGCTGCCTTAGCCATTTTGGGGCGACGTGAAGTGAGAGCTTGGTTCTGACGAGCCGATGATCAGTGTCTCGCAGTGGTCTCAGCCACGCATGGCTTGGGTGATAAGGACATCTCGGTAATCTCTTTCTCTGACAATGATGTAGTCAATAAGATGCCAGTGTTTGGATCGTGGGTGTTGCCACGAACCCTTGAATTGGTCTACCTGCCTAAACAAGGTATTGGTGATAGTGAGGTTGTGTGCAGCACACTTGTTGAGGAGGAGTAGCCGTTGGGATTACAACTTGCCTAGTCCATTTCTCCCTATGGTTCCCTGCCAAATGTCAGCATCTCTGCCAATTCTGGCATTGAAGTCACCAAGGAGCACAACCTTTTCTTCTCTCGGGATAGAGGTTATCACTCTGTCGAGGTCGGCGTAAAAGGCCTCCTTGATGTCATCCTCTGCACCGATGAAAAAAGACATGACGTGAGTAATTCAGTGGGACTCGGAGCGTCATGAGGCGCTCGTTGATCCCAGTAGGCATTTCAGTTAGCCTGTGTAGGATGCGTTGGCGGATGGCAAAACCAACTCCATAAATGTGGTTTCTCTCCGCAACAGGCTTACCCTTCCAGAAGAAGGTATAGCCAGACCTTCGTTCCGTGAGTTGACCCTCGTCTGGGAGCCGCGACTCACTGATGGCTGCTATGTCGAAGTTATACCTAACCAGCTGCTGTGCCACAAGGGCGGTTCTTCTTTCAGGACGCTCATTTGTGCCAGTATCCAGAAGGGTCCTGACTTTCCATGCAGCGACCATAAGAGGTTTTTTAGTTTGTTTTTGTTTGGATCTGTGATTCACACACACACACACACACACACACACATCTCTCTCTCTCTCTCTCTCTCTAGGAAAAATAACTTCGTTAATTAACGACCTGGACGAGGGAAATATGACCAAAAAGTAGCCAAACAGGAATAATCACTACCTCTCTCAAGTTGATAGAATATACACATTGTGGTGCACTTACCGTCTGCATGGCTAGTTCCACTTCAGCTATGTGGGCATTGGATTTGTCCAGTGATTCCTTGCACATTTTTAACTTCTTATCTCTGTAATGTTTAATACTTTTCAGTTTCAAACTTTGTAATTGAGTGCTGAGTGATAGTTTTTGTGTTATTATTTACCACAATAGAAATTATTATTTTTTTTACTTTTTGTATTACACTCAGTCGTGTTATATTAACTGTTTGGTATTTTTTTAGTGTGTGGTGTGTTGTTCTTGCCCATATTATGTTATTGTACAGGTAATGAATTTCAATCAAATCAGTCATTTAATCAATCAAGTCCTGTACTAACGAAGCTAAAACAAAAAGAAAAACATCCTTATAAATATTTTTTATATTATAATCTTTGGAAATTCACCAAGAGCTTTTATTTATGGTTCTCTAGACATCAAAGTAGTGTTCCGTTTCCCTCCATACATTTTCTATCATATCATCTGAACTTTTCTAACAGCTTCGCGTATCATAACCTTAAAATTTTCCAAAATTGTTGGAAGTGGTTGAAGAACAACTGATTTTTTTTACAGCAATTGCCTGATTATTGTATCAAGTGACCATTCCTTGGCCAGCTCTCTTGCTCGATCTAATCCCAAAACTTTTTCTCTGGGACTTTGGTTTTTGTTTCACCAGTATCAACAACTTTAGAAAATTTGAAGGAAACGATACGAGAAGACTGTTAGAAAAAAATCACTGTGATACATTACAACACCGTTGTAATCTCTGCCGACCCACAAAAGGAGCTTTTATAGCAAGAAATAAAGCTTTTGTGGTTCTTCTTTATAAATTTGTCTTGCTTTTCACTGTAGCTTTGTTATTTTTTTTTCATAATAAATGTTTAAAATTGGGAAGATCATTTGTAATTATCCGGCATGTCAACATTTAACAGCTGGAGCAATAATTGAAAGTTGGGTGGTATAAACTCACTTGTCGTCCATCCTGGTATGTATGTGGTTCTCTTGTTCCTCTGTTAGTTTCCTGAGGTTCTGGTTGTTGATGATCAGCATTAGGGCCGCCACCCCTAGGACTACCGAACACAGAACAGAGAGCGATAGTGCCATCTCAACCACACCTGCTGAGTTCCCTCAGTTCCTCGACACAGGTAACCCTTCTTCAGCACACACAATAAGTCTGTTACGACGCCTCACTCTACTACACCCCAACCTGTGGATGGAATTTTAAGATGATACATGGTGGTGGTAGAAAGGTGTGTGTGTGTGTGTGTGGTAAGCACTAAGTCAGTTCGACCAAGGACCAATGTCATCATATGTTTATATACAGTAGGGTCCTTTGCTTAGGCTTGAGTACTATTCAGTAATAGTAAATCTACAAAGATTAAACGTGAAAATGTGTGTTTATACAGAAGGGCGGATCCAGGACTATCAAAAGGGGGGACCCAAGAAGTTGCGGGTGGGGGAACATAGCGAGTCAACAGTAAATATTTTTTACTATACAGAAATGCCTGAGTACAATACTGCATTAAAGAAAAAGTATGGGAATTTTCTGGTAAAAAGGGGATCCGGATCCCCAGAACCTCCCTGGATCCGGCCTTGTTATAAGAAGAATGGCATTGCGCGTAGACTACCCCAGGCAGATGGATCACTTTGGATCACTTTCAACACATTCTGTGGTTAATAATAAACTCACTCTCCTCCCTTGTTAGAGCTTTATCTGTTATATATTTATTTTAGTTTTATATTGTAATTGTTTGATAAAATTGTTCTAATCATTTATAGCTGTAAAGAAGGTAGTATTTTTCGCCAGTTACTATAAAATTATGTTTCCTCCCTCTAGCGCCCTGCCGTGAGACTCGTGAGACGTGAGGTTCCCCCTGATTGTTAGAGGAACACTTGTATACCGACTCTGTTGTGTTGCTAGTCAGACTATCAAAATCCCGGGAACAGGATGTTCGGGGACATCCTGTGATAAAATATCTTCTTTTGTCGTATATAACTGTGGATAAGAGAAGGTATAACTTTACAATAAAATGATGTGCAATCTGAACACCATTTTGGCCGCCACCTTACTTTAGGCAACTTCCACCTCTAGATACGGTCTGTTGTTTTACATAAGAAACTTTTGAGAATTGAAGCCCCGTGACTTACCTTTGAATCTGCACAATGCTTAAGATTTTAGTGAAACCGAACCTGATGTTGTGAACAGTGTGGCCATAAGTCAACTAAAAGGCAAACACTTGTTCTCGGAGTGGCAAGCTAGACCAGGTGTTACTCTCACCTGTCATCTGCTACTGGTGCCGCAGGTGTCTAGCCTGATAATCCACGAGTTATCTCGCTTTTGTAAAGGTAGAAATTATCGGATGATGAAAGTTTCAATCCCGGGTTGACTGTTCTAGTTATATGATGAAGAGAAGACATCACAAACCTTGTCTTAATAAATTATTCACTGTATATTATGTAGAAACTTGCAAGCCACAAGTACAGTGACGGCAACTCTGGTTGCTATTTATAAACATATCCAATTACAGTTGTATATATTTTGACAAAACCAACACGCCAGCACAGCACATGTGTGACATTGATCGTCCCATGAGCCAACACGCCAAGTAATAATCAGTTACAGTTGACGTGGCCGGGACCATTCTCACTACTAGACTGATAACATCATTCATCATCTCTTTAGTTACTGTACGCGGTTCTAATTACATTCATTCTGACACAATTAACCTCTTTGGTGATCACACACACACACACACACACACACACACACACACACACACACACACACACACACACCTCCCCTACCACCCTGTGTCACTCCTGCACACCTGCCGAATATAAGCACTTGTTGTCTCCAGGCATCGCTAGCGTAAACAACACCCAGTACCTCGTTCTTTCAGTGGAAGGTAAGCAGTGGTAAATATGGCCTGTTGATTGAAATTTCCACTGTCTAGCGTTCAATATTATCCCTGGTGTTCACTGTACCCTGCCAAGTGTTCAGTGTTTCCCATGTACAGTAGTTGTGATGGACACGTCTCTCACACCTGTTCAGATTAATCACCAAACACGTCTACACGTATCCCCTGCCACGTTCATGTCATCGAGCTTCTTCTGCATCAACTTGTAAATTTATTTACAAAATCATTAGACACCGGAGTTGTGCCAGACTTGTGGAGACAGGCAAATGTAGTACTCATATTCAAAAAGGGAGACAGAGCATCAGCGTCAAATTACCGGCCGATCAGTTTGAAGTCAGTAGTGGGGACATTTCTTGAATCAATTATAGCAGATAGCATCCGATCGCATCTAGAGAAAAACAAATTAATCTACGACTCGCAACGTGGGTTTACAAAGGGAAAATCTTGTCTAACAAATCTGCTGCCGTTTTTTAGGAAAGTCTTCGAGGTAGTAGATAATGACGAAAATTACGATGTTATTTACTTAGACTTTAGCAAAGCATTTGACAGAGTACCGCATCAGAGGCTTCTGAGAAAAATTAAGGCTCATGGTATCGAGGGGAAAGTTTTAAATTGGATAAAATCATGGCTCACCGATAGAACGCAGAGGGTCAGCGTAGATGGTGTTAAGTCTGAGTGGGGCCGTGTAACCAGTGGGGTTCCCCAGGGGTCAGTACTAGACCCACTCTTGTTCATAATCTACATAAACGATCTAGATACTGGGATCAGCAGTGACATAGGCAAGTTTGCGGATGACACCAAAATAGGGTGGCAGATTAATTCAGGGCAGGATGCAAATGCATTACAGGAGGATCTAAAACTGCAGGGGTGGTCTGAAAAATGGCAAATGAAATTCAACACCAGCAAGTGCAGCGTACTTAATATTGGAAGAACAAATACTGACAATGTATACAGCCTTAACAACATCAACCAAGAGAAGTCGAATTGTGAAAGAGACCTAGGGGTACTTGTAAGCCCGGACCTACGGCCTAGAAAACAGTGCGTTAATGTTCGAAATAAGGCAAACAGAGTATTGGGTTTTATATCTAGAAGTGTTAGTAATAAGAGGGCAGAGGTCTTATTGCAGCTATATCTTGCGCTAGTCAGGCCGCACCTCGATTATGCGGTTCAGTTCTGGTGCCCTTATTATAGAATGGATATCAATTCACTAGAGTCGGTGCAGCGAAGAATGACGAAAATGATTCCGGGACTTAGAAACCTTCCATATCAGGATAGGTTAAAGAAACTTAACTTGCATTCCCTAGAAAGACGGAGAGTGCGGGGAGATATGATAGAAGTATTTAAGTGGGTGAAAGGAATCAATAAAGGGGATATAGATAAAGTTCTTATAATATCCGAGCAGGATAGGACTCGGAGCAACGGATTTAAGTTGGATAAGTTTAGGTTTAGGAGGGAGATAGGAAGAAACTGGTTCACAAATAGGGTGGTGGACGAGTGGAACAAGCTTAGCAACTTTGTAGTAAGTGCTAGAACTCTGGAAAGTTTCGAAAGGAGGCTAGATAGATTCATGGATGATAGAGAGTGGTAGTAACTCTCGACAGGAGCTGCCATGCACAGGCCAACCAGCCTATTGCAGACTCCTTATTTTCTTATGTTCTTGTGTTCTTATGTTCTTATGAAATAGGTGTTTTTTTCCTTCAAATTTAATGTTTGTTATTGAGTGCGTTAGGTTATTGCGCGTTTTGTTATTAAGTGTGTTAGGTTATTGCGCGTTTTGTTATTGAGTGTGTTTTGTTATTGAGTGAGTATTTATTGCGTGTTTTGTTATTGAGTGTGTTTTAATATCTTGAGTATAGAAACAACAACTGGTAGCTCCTCAACGCCGACTTGTGATTGGTTGTGTTTTAGCCTTGACAAAATACATCTTGCATCTAATTGGTTGTCCCGTGACGTGTAGAACCCCCCGCCCCCCTCCTCCATGTAATATCAGAACCTCACTTTATGGTTCCATTTTTAACTAGTTCCTCATTCCAACAGAACTAGCAGAAGCAGCTAAATGGCCAACCCGTCGACATCCTTAGTAGTGGCGCTGGTAGTAGTTGTGGCTGTGTTGGGGTACCGTAATTTACAGCTGCGTCGTGTTTTGCCGCATGTTGGAGACCAGATGAAGAAGAAAATGGACCTCATGTGAGCATCTTTTTTTTTTTCTTAATTACGTCCTCTTTTGGTTTTATGAGGCAAAATTATTGTCACTACATTTGCTAGATTTGTTATTTCTTCTTCTTCTTCTTCTTCTTCTTCTTCTTCTTCTTCTTCTTCTTCGTATTGCTATTATTATCAATTATCCTGCCCATAAATGCTCGACAGGGTAATGTTGTCGGTCCTGTCTGGTTGTCTGTCTTCAAAATAACACAAGAACGGATGAGTTGTACATAATTATAAGATTATCAGTATGTAACAAAGTCCACAAGATAATTATTTATTTATATATCTATTTTTTTGTGGGGGGGGGGGGCAAATAGCGCCAAAACTGATCAAATATTTGTCATGGTGACGGTTGGTGTAATGATACCTTACAGTGACGTTAAGGAAAACTATGAGCAGGGCCGTCCTTAGGAGGGTGCGGGGCCCGGGGCAACTCAGCCACTGTGGGGGGCCCCAGATTATGCGGTCAGAGGAACCCACCCCCACCAACCCCCATGGGACTGTCGCTATGGATGGTATGGTCACGGTTGCGATGGTGGCGTAAGCCGTCAGGTCAGATTAACCAGTCAACAGGTAATGTGTCCGAGGTCACTGGGTCTAGTGCTGGGCCCCGGGCGATCGCCCCTGTTCACCCCCCCCCTACCCCTAAAGGACTGGCCTGACTATGAGATTTTTTATTTACACCAACACCGTCAATATTATTCTGCTGTCCACCCACACTGCATCATGAAAGGGAAACGCTGATGTGTACAAAAAGTGTATACATATAAATGAATATAACTACATGTATATACTGTATAACAACAACAACAACAACAATAATAATAATAATAATAATAATAATAATAATAATAATAAACATGAATAATAATAAGTTGGTAGACTGTTTCATAGGTCTTATGGCCTCTGTGTGAAGAAGAGATTAGCAATCTCTTTGTGTGTGTGAGTTGGTCGCTGGTGAGGCTGATGCTAAGGTCAGCATTGACCTTCTTAACCCTGACCTGAGTTGGGTTAGACAATATCCAATTGTCAGACTCCTGAGGTCTATGAAACACTTTTTTTTTTATGGAAAGGAGGAATGAAGGAAGATTGGAGGTGGGGGAAGGAAGTTATAGTTCGGAAATTGAAGAAATTCAGGAGGAGGTAAGAGAGGGCGGGCTGACCGCCTAGCTAAGCTAATGGTGTGTTAGGGTTGTGTCATGGATTAGTTATTGTCTGCCGGTACAGGCACTAGACAGCCTACCCTGTCCCATTTATGGGTGTTTTAAGGGCCTTATTTCATATTCCGCCGACCCTACTGGCGGATGCTGGTCTTGGGAGGTTGTCTATTGCCTGACCGTGTAGATCGGGGGTGGTAATGGACCTTTTCAGATTTCGTAGCTTTATGGGAACCATGTATGGTTGTTGTCGTTATCTGGTGGGAGTCTTTGAAGGAGTTCTTGCTCTGATCGTTCTATCTTTTGCCAGATTCTGCTGGCCAGGGTGTGCAGCTGCTGGTTGATGGGTTTCATTCTCAGGTCTCTATGTATCTCGGCTGTGGTTCTGGTGAAGGGGTATCTTTCACATGTGACGAATCTTAGGGCTTCATTTTGGACCACCTGTAATTTTAATATTTGAGTGGTGCTCATAGTATGAAGAGGTATTGCTGGGTAAGTTAATATCGGTGTGATAAATGATGTCACCAGGCGGAGTTTTATTTTCTCAGGAAGCGCTTTAAAGCAGTATAGTTTTCTCAGCTCTCTTCTTGCTTTTTCCTTCCTGCTGTGGACATGATGGGAGTAACCTGTCGTGGATATATGTAGGCCCAGGAGGGTGCCTCTGCTTTTGTATTCTATCTGGGCATTATTGGTTACTAATGGATGGGTTTTCTTTCTGCATAAGGGTATCACTGTGAATTTCGGGAGACTGGTTTGGATTTTCCATTGTTTTTCGTAATTATTTACCCTTTCTAATTCCCGCCTGGTGTTGTCGACCTGTAACGCTCGCGATTTTCCTTGATGTGTTGTTATTTGAGTGATGTCGGCTGCATACATAATATCTTCGTTGCCTATTCTTGTGGGAGGCTGGGTGTCACTTGTGTAGATAATATATAGGGTGGGGGAGAGGACGCTTCCCTGAGGGACTCCACTCATGAGTGGGAAGGTCTCTCCTGTGTGTTGTCCTACCCTCAGTCTAGCATTTCTGCCGTCAAGAAAGTTGCAAAGCAATTTTTCAATGTTGGTGGGAAGTCCGAGTTGGAGGATCTTATATTTTAGACCGTCGTGCCAGACTTTGTCAAATGCCTTCGCTACATCCCGGAGAGTTAGATTACATTGTCTACCACTCGCCGCGGCTCTGGCTATGTTCTCACATGCCAGGGCTATCGCTGTTGTGGTGGACTTCCCTTTCCTGAACCCGAATTGTCTGCAGTTAACTCCGTTTGTTGTTTCCAGGTGATTTCTCAGACGCTAATTGATGATTTTTCTAGGATTTTTCCAGGTACTTCAAGGAGGGAGATCGGTCTGTAGTTTAGTGGGACGGCGGGGTTCTTTCCTTGTTTTGGTGTTAGGGTAATAATGGCCTCTTTGAATTTAGTTGGGAAGTAGCCCGAGGCCAGGCAAGCGTTCATTGTGGTTCTCAGTCTCTCCATGGCCGGGTTATTTATGTGGCTGAGGATCTCCTTGGTGATGCCTGAATAACCAGGGGCTTTATTTTTGGTATTGGAGATGGCTCTGTTGAGTTCTTCCGAGGTGATTGGTTTGGACAATGGGCTGTCCGCTCTCAGATCCTCCCATATGATTTCAGGGGAAGGCTGAGTGCGGTGTGTCTGGCCCTGGAGTTCATCAAGGACGAGCTCCTCGTGGGTACCATCGAATCCCCTATTCTCTTCATTTGTGATTCGGAAGATGTTCTTCCATATGTCCCTGAATATGGGTTCTTTGTCTTGGTCGTCATATATTTTACTTCCTGCGTGGTCAGTTATATATGATGACTCGTTATGGCTGCAACCTTTCAATCTCTTAACCCGACGCCAGAACTCTCCTGGATCGTTGTATGTATGTGGGAGTTGTTCAACTATTTCAGCCCATTTAAGGTTGCTTTGTTCCAGAGATCTTGTTTTTATTTCCTCCCGGATTCTTCTATATGTATTGTAGCTAACGATGTCCCAACCATGGGTCTCGGCTCTCTGTTGTAGCAGTTGGAACTGGTTTGTGAGGGCTATGAGTTCTGGAGTCTGTTGTGGGTGTGGGAGAGTTCTGTTGCGTTTGAGAGGCGTGGCCTCCTGGTAGGCTGTTCCTATGGCTTCACACCATGTGTTGATTTCATCGTCTATTATGTTCACCGGCTGACTGTCTATGGTCTGCAGGATTGTCATGTCCTTGGCCTCAAGTTCGGCTGTAGCTTTTTCGTTGAATAAGTCTCAGTCGGTCTGCTTAGCGATTCTCCGTGGTGGAGCTGGTATAGTTATTGGTGTTGCTGAGATGGTCATGATTATAGGTAGGTGGTCGCTGGAGGTTACAGGGCCTTGTTCAAAGAGATAGTTGTGGAAGCATCTGCCGTTTGTTATTGCTATATCTGGAGTAGTGGCTGAGTTCCTACTGTAGAACGTGGGGAAGTCTGGGCCTATTAGTTTGTTATGAAGCCAGCGAGGCCTCTTCCAACATTGTTAGTTGTCCTCTTACCATCTAGTAGAGGATGTCTGGCGTTCATGTCTCCAATGATGTAGGTTGGGTGGTGGTATGATAGGAGTCTGTGGAAGTCCCCGTAAGGCAGGTAGTGGTGGGAGGTAGGTTGTGGCGATTATGATTGGCCCTGTGGTCAAGTTGATTTGAACAGCGAGAGTTTCAGAGGTGAAGTCGTCAATGATTCTGTGGTGGACATCTCTTTTTACGGCGATGGCCACCCCGTCATTTGGCTCCTCTGATAGATTGGATTTATGGATCGTGTAACCAAATATTTTCAGTTCCTCAGCCGCCTTTTGGCCGTGTGAGTTTATGAGTATAACATCTGCGTCGATTTGGTTGTATTGGCTGGACATACTGAATTTATTAGTTCTCCAGTGGAGGACGTTATGTTGCATTATTTTCACTGCCTTACGAAGCGAGCCCATTGTATCTTGTATTTGGTTTTGGGGGGATGCCTCGGGTTCGTGGTTTGTTCACTGTGCGTCCATTCCTCATTTTTTTTATCACCCCATCGGATGTGTTGTGGATGCAGCCTGTTAAATCGACCCGTTTTTGTTTAATTGCTTCGTGGATGTACTCCTCGGAACTGGGGTGGTCGTACTTCCATTTCATCTTGTACTCCAATACTCCTTTAGCGACTTCATCACGTGTACAGTCCTCGTTTATGTGGTCTGGTACGTAGATGCTTAGATGCAGAACTTTTCCTGATAGATCGCTTGGAGTCCGAGAGACAGGTGTCATCTCCGGTGTAGGTACGAGTGCATCCACACCAGAGGTCACTGTTGTCTCGTCTGTGAATGTTGGAGATTGGGGGACAAGTGTTATCTCCGCTGTGGGTACTTGTGCACCCCCACCAAAGGCTACTGTTGTCTCCTCCGAGGCTGAGGATGTTGCCCTGAACAGTTTTGGGATGGGTAGATTGTGGTGGCGTAAGCATTTTTCGAGTATTGTTTGAAAGCAGCCTGGGTGCCGAACATCCTCCTCATGGGCGTGTTTGACAATCATGTTGGCTAGTATGTCGCGGTCATGGAGGTATCTGTCTCTGGTATTCAACAAGACTGTAGAGTCTGTAGTGGCTGCAGGGACCATAGTGACCGCAGAAGTCGGGGTCCCTACCATCACTGCACTTCTGTATGACCGTGCAGTGACTGCAGGAGTCGGGGTCCCTATCGGCAGCACAGCCTTGTATGGTGATACTGATGTATTTGTGGCTATTTGCTGTCCTTCCTTGATTTTTTCCTTTCTTTTAACACTACTGTTGGCTTTGACGGGGTTGTCCTGGTGCCCCAGTAGACGCTGATAAATGTTGCCACATCCTAGTGAAACAATTCCCCCTATACACTGACATCGAAGATGCGCGTGACTTTAATTCTAGTATACTCAGTATACATCGACATTGGACATTACCGGGGGAACACCCCACAAGCTGCTGTCATTGTCAAGTGGTAGGGAAGGGAATGCCCACCCAATCCTCCCTCCACTTTATGCAGAACCATATTACCCTGGGCCTGCATTTTGTGTTATCTGTTCTCATTGGGGTCACACCTTCACTGCCTGCTGCCAACGTGATCGCCCCAGATGTTGCTTCTGTTCACGTAACCATAATTCCGCCGTCTGTGCCCAGAAAATCAAAGACCACCTTAATATGGGTGGTGTGGGCTATGTAGTTGATCCCAGGTGTTGTAACTGTGGCGGCTGGCACAATGCTGACTCACGGCAATGCCCCAACCGCCCGTCTGTCCCAGGGGAAAAGCCTCCCCAAAGGCTGCTGCGTCTACCAACGCCCCCCACAGTCTACCGGGCCGCCTCCCTCTGCGTCCCCTCTGTCTCCAGCAACTCTTTCTTCAACAACACCTGCCCCTGCCTGGCCTCACCTGGCTGCAACACAGCAGTCCCGGCCGTCTCCTAACTCAACTACTACTGGGCCTCCTCCCCGTCTCTACTCTGAGGCTGTCAGGCCTTGTGCTCCCACCGGTGCCCCCCCCCCACAACCCCCCTCCAGTGACATGCCACCGATCATATCACTCTTCCAAGAATTTACCAACCGTATTGAAAAACTCTTCGTTACACTGTCCCACCATCTCCCACCTACTCTTGCCACCCAGTCACTCCTCTCTTCTGGTTTGACACAAGCTGGTAGTCCCCCTATGAGCCCCCCTGCTCACGGCCTACTCCACCGCTGGCGGCCTTCACTACTGGTTTAGCGCCTACCAGCCCTGGTGTGTCCTGCTGCCCCCTAGCGAAGTCCTGCCTCATCTTCACAACACGTGGTGCCTCAACCTATCCTCCACCCACCGCAAGTCGCGCCAGCTACCGTGTCTGTGCTGTCTCCACCAGAGCTACCTATTGGACCTGAGGACACCACCCCTGGCTACCCGTACCCCACCGGCATATCGACTCACACGCCATCACAATCACACTAAAAGGTATGTCCCTCAATATTGTCAATGCCTATGTGCCTCCCTCCACCCTTACTGTACCTGTCCCACCACACCATATCACCTCCACCCCCACAGTACTTCGCCATGCCTAGTGCATTGTCAACCCCGAGCCTGGCCGCACTGTTTGCAAACTTTGTGGTCAACCCGACTCTCACACCCTCTCTCACTACATCCTCACTTGCCATATGACTTCCTTCTACAGGTCCCCAGGCGTTACCAACACCTCTTCCCTCCCTGACCAGATATCCCTCCTCCTAGAGACAGGCCTGGCACTTGACATTATTAGGGACCTGCAACACTTTGCCATAAACAGATAAAATGTACCAGGAATTTCCCCCCACACACTCATCATTCTGTCACTTTATGTAACTTGCTGACAAAACCCACGACCCTTCAGGCCCTTAATACATGAGTCATAAAGGAAAGCATGAACTGCGCATGCTTCCCAGATGGGCGCTGTAAACTTTCACCTTGCACAGGATGTAAGGGGGTGCCCAATAAACTAGCCTCCTCGGGGGCAATCTAAAAAAAAATACTCTTTGCTATAACATTTCGTTCTCTATCCCTTGCAAGATTTAAATTTTTTATGAGATCTGTCCTATTGTGTATGTTTATGTGTGTATATGCATGAAATCGTGTGTGTGTGTGTAATTCCACTTACTTCACTCACACCCACTTGCAGGGACCTGGAGCTTGGACCATGTAAGGAATCCCAGGAGATATTGCTCAAGCGACAGAGAGAGAGACAAAGTGATCTGGAGAAGGTAAACTGATTTTGTGTTTTGTCGACAAGAGCACCAGTATGTAGGGGGAGGGGGGGCAAAGGGTCACCTGACGTTGTTAGTGCTGTACTCTGGGCACCAAGGTCGACCATACGGGCCCCGGGGAAGGCCTGGTATCTTGCCTCAGGTATTAGATATGCTGTACTTGTGTGCAATCAGTGTCAACAACTGAAAATTTTTATAAGTTCACAGAAAAACTTGCCCCAAGGTCCCGGGAGAGTTTGGGGGCGGAACCATGGCAATGAAACACATTATATTATAACCAATATATACTTCGTTTTATTGTTTATTTTTATTTTTTTGTTATTTCATCAAGTACTTTATTAATGACTCGTGGATTAAATATTCTTATTATAAATTCGGTGATTAATTCATGTTTGTTTTAGCCGTCATTATTATGTATTTCCTGATATAATGCAGTCTTAGAGACACTTCAACGCCTTACTTACCAATATGAAAGGCAGGTTTTCCCCCGAAGAGATCAGCTCCTTGTCTCACCTCAGTTTCTCTCTCCTCACAGGTACAAGGCTCACAGATAGCTTACAGATGGAAGATGCACGCAGTGAGGCAGACACCAAAGGTAAGATATACTATATACTTTTATATGTGACACTAATTACAGATAATTGCCTTATACCTAACCTAACCTAAAGCATCAGAGAGAAAGGTAATATTTTTATATGACTCAATGTTTTCGATTTATCAAGTTGGATTCAATAAAAGCTTAGGTGACCAATGTTCACTATGATATAGATGTATAATTAATCTTCAAGTCAATTTGTTTGAGCAATTCTTATTAATTACATTTAAATATATAAGAGTAACTATGAAATTAGGTAATGCATATTTTAATATATTAATTTTTATAAGTAACTATTTGTTTAGGTAAGATTATATATAACCCCCAAACACACACACACACACACACACGCAAACTATGCTGGAGACTGGTTACCGTGTATGGATTTTGCGTTCGAAATGTATGACACACATTAATGCACTCGCTACGACTCTCCAATGTAAACGCATATACAAACAAGAAATTCACACACACAGTGCCTCCCGAATTATCTTATAATTAACATTGTATTGCCCCATTGATCTCATTCTTCCTCTGTTTGCCCTTTAGGAAACATTCGTTCATTTGAGAAGAGATATAAAGAACGTGAAGGAGAAAACAAAACTCCTAGAGGATAAACTAAACCAAATTATGCTTAAACTTCTGACAAAACCAACAAGTAAGATGCCAGTTAAACCTGAAGCCTCAAGTAAGATACCAGTTAAACCTGAAGCCTCAAGTAAGATACCAATTAAACCTGAAGCTTTAAGCAAGATACCAGTTAAACCTGAAGTCTCAAGTAAGATACCAGTCAAACCTGAAGCCTCAAGTAAGATACCAGTTAAACCTGAAGCTTTAAGCAAGATACCAGTTAAACCTGAAGCTTCAAGTAAGATACCAGTTAAACCTGAAGCCTTAAGTAAGATACCAGTTAAACCTTAAACCTCAACTTAATATTATTCCTAAAAAAATGCAGTAAGGCTACTCTCACTCATTGTTCTCATACGTTGTAGATTTTTTTCTTCAGGAGCAACACCACTTCTAAGAACATAAGTCTACACGCACTCTTAATACAACGCCTGCCTCTATTTTACATTGTTGATAGTGTAGTGGTATTACGTGGTGGGAGTAGCGGCGATAAGTAACGGTAGTGGCCACTATTTTGAGGAAATGTAACGAAACAATTAACGGAGGAGTTAAATGTTCGAGGAAATGCGAGTGCTGACACGCTTAACTTGTCCACTTCTGCTAGTTTATGGTCATGCGATCGCCTGTGTGTCTGTGTCCTTGTATTGATCGCCTGTGTGTCTGTGTCCTTGTATTGATCGCCTGTGTGTCTGTGTCCTTGTATTGATCGCCTGTGTGTCTGTGTCCTTGTATTGATCGCCTGTGTGTCTGTGTCCTTGTATTGATCGCCTGTGTGTCTGTGTCCTTGTATTGATCGCCTGTGTGTCTGTGTCCTTGTATTGATCGCCTGTGTGTCTGTGTCCTTGTATTGATCGCCTGTGTGTCTGTGTCCTTGTATTGATCGCCTGTGTGTCTGTGTCCTTGTATTGATCGCCAATAGCCCCCTGTTGGCAGGTGAGTTGCCACTCCTTGTTATTTTTTTTTACCTTTTTTGCTCTGTATTAGTTTGATTATTCAACTTTTTGTGCTTGTGTCATAGAGTAGCTTTTTATAATAATTTGGACTACAACAGAGCACTAACAGTAAATTATAAATATTCTATTGTGAACGATACTTCACTAAAAGCCATAACTATTAAAAAGTGTTTGTTTGGCTGAGGAAGATGATCTTAGGGACACGTTAGGTGGAGTCTCCCTGTGTTTGTTTTCTACATTTGAATAATTCTCAAGAATTAATGCAGTAATACGTCTACTTTCACCGTATTACTTACACTTCACTCCCTAATCCACCACAGAAACGTTGCTACTCACCTTGCGCTGTATACAACCAGTTACCTAGAAGTTCGTCACATACTCACATTACTTAGCATTCATGTTATTAAGAAATAGATACTTTTTATTCCATGAGCACAATTCATTGGAAATCCTGTAAGCGTGGTTGAGCTTCAGTTATTTCACGCTATCCGCCACACTTTACATGTTCGGTGAGTGAAAGGACTCTGTGACCAGCGTGAACCTCATCACCATGTCCTGAACAATTTGTAGCCTGAATTTTAAGTTATGTATTAGGGTAGAGTACCATGACGAGCAGGAATTGTCCAAGTGATATTGGATGAGCGCCAAGCAAAGGGTCCTGTACAGGCAGCAGCTGACAGGCATTTGGCTCCCAAGAGGTAGAACATGAGACCTGCAGGTGATTATAAATTTATATTATTTTCTTAAACTTGCGTAAATTACACATACATACTGCATGTTAGGGATGTACTCTACCAATTTTTAATAATTTTTCTTTAAAAGTACCTCTTTCAAGGAGTTGACACACACGTTTAGTGTGAGTAGGATTCGTTTAGGCAAATAGTATATGGTAGGAAAGGAAGTACAGTACAGGATCAGAGACAATTTATGACTGATGTCTCACCACGAAGGAATTTATCAAAGATATGAACATAAACAACAATGGCTGGAGTAAAGTTGGAAAAACTCTTGGTCCGCTGAGGCAGGAACTGGTGGCGTGGCTGGAAGGGCTCTGTTCTGTCAAGAGAACTTTGTTCACGTATCACTAACATGAAATAAACATAAGAACATAAGAAAATAAGGAGTCTGCAATAGGCCGGTTGGCCTGTGCAATGTGCGTGGCAGCTCCTGTCGAGAGTTACTACCACTCTCTATCATCCATGAATCTATCCAGCCTCCCTTTGAAACTTTCCAGCGTTCCAGCACTTACTACAAAGTTGCTAAGCTTGTTCCACTCGTCCACCACCCTATTTGTAAACCAGTTCCTTCCTATCTCCCTCCTAAACTTATCCAACTTGAATCCGTTGTTCCGAGTCCTATCCTGCTCGGATATTATAAGAACTTTATCTATATCACCTTTATTGATTCTTTTCACCCACTTGAATACTTCTATCATATCTCCCCGCACTCTTCGTCTTTCTAGGGAATGCAAGTTTAGTTTCTTTAACCTATCCTCATATGGAAGGTCACCACGGGGTATCGGTTTTTAATGTCTTTTAGTTAATCATTTCGGTTGTCAGCTATTTTTAATGATCGTGCCGGATTTTATATATCTAATGATACTGGTAATACTGCATCTTCAACCTTGGAACATATCCTAATGTAGAAGTGAAGGAAACACGACTAAGAGATGGAACTTTATTCCAGACGTTTCGTCAAAACTTTTTCAAAGGAATGATACATACATACATACATACATACATACATACATACATCCCAAGTGACAGAAGTGAAAAAGGTTCAGTGGAATGACAAGTGGACGTAACTTGGAAGTGAGTAGTAGAGGTAGAAATAGGTGCAGTGCACTTAACACAGTATGCCCGATTGTTATAGGATTGTAGTACAGACCAAGGATTCCGGGGCCACCAGGCGTGAACCGGCTGGTTAATTCCAATGTTAACCAGGTTGGTTCATGTATATTATATTGGGCTTTAGTAACGAAACCCAATTGAAGTTTCCTTTTTATTAAAAAGTATTATTTGTATAATTCCATAATTCCTGAGTGTAGATCAACAGTAAGTTCCACTATTTATGAGTGTGATGAGAAAGGGACGGCGTCTACGTAACTAGACGTGAATCAACGTCCGTTTGATATTAGTTTGTGAGTGAGACTTTGAGTAGTGACCCATCGGAGGAGAATGGAATAGACGCGTCGCCCTCTTTCGAGGGAAGACGGAGCCATCCACTGCGGCTCTCAAATGTCTTCCTCTAGTCAAGGATAATAATAATAAATAATAATAATTAATGGTTTATTGAAAGAGCTTGGCAGCCAGAAGGCTGAAAATATACAGTTACATATTTGGGGAATGGGTTTCGAATTACAAATATCAAGCGACTGCCCACTTTGGGTGGCCAGGAGCCGGCTACTTTATGCCTTTACTCAGCATAGTATGACGCAGCTTCCCGTGGGCACACCTTATCACGTGCATTGAACATGTCACCTCATAGCCAGTGGAAAGTCACAGGGGATGACTCAGTATATAAATCAAATGTAATTAACCCATTTATATAATTCTTATGTTTATGAAACAAGGGCCATTACAGGCGTGGGGATACAGATTTCACTGACTTAGTCTTGAGTGGGAAGCATTTATCAAAGCAAGCATTGAAGATGCAAGAGAAGTTGCAGCTGTTCACGTTAGGGTTGTCGGAGGCATAGACAAGATCCCAGTTAGCATTCATAAGGTTGTTTTAAAAAGGGAGCATGTTGTCGGTGCAGTAGTCTCTGTATTGTATTGAGACTCTACCTGACCTATAAAAAGAAGCTGAGAATAGAAACTAAAAGTGATGAGGAAAGCAGTGGCAGGATCGAGGAATACAGCACTGCTTCGTTGGTCATCTCGGCACAGTCCCCCAGTAGTGTCGCGTTGAGGAATTTAGGAAGGATAAAGATGTCAGTTTTCAATTTTTTTATATATTTAGCCCAGTGTTGACACTCACAGCTGGCATGTTCCATGAAGCGTAAGTAAAGTCTCTTTTTCTTCCCAGGTTCATCTTCATTGAACACACACATATTTATTTCCTCCTCCTCCTCAGTTTTCATACCCCAGAATTTCTTTGAGGGACAGGGGGAGAGGTCGTGGCGACATTTACGCACAGGCAAGGGAGGGCCCACTTCCTGCAACTGGATATTTAAATTATAGAGTGGATTCAGACCCTCCTTGAGTTTAAGCCAAGGCACGTATGTGACAATAGGTTCAGTGGCCTCTGTCTCTGGCTGCTCGATCCATTTATCTGTAAAAAAAAAAAATCTTTCCTAACAGGAATCCAGTCTCAAGCAATGACCTAGACTGGCTTTCTACCAGTGCTGAGACATGGATATTTCAGTTGTCAGCCAGTGACAAGAACCCCCTAGGGTGGCTGATATACTCTTAGCACTCACACAACATCAAACATACCAGTTGAATGACTGTGATAGAACTAGCCCTCAAACTACAGCTTAAAGTACATACCAGCTAGGACGAGGCCTGCCAGAAGTTCTTGATACAAAATAATTGCCAGAAGCAGAGACCTCATCATGGCTGGCTGTAAACAACAAACAGAGTTAACGTGTGCAGGGAAGTAAATATGAGCACAACACATCTACAGTATATTGCAATGTTATTCCAAAGTTTGCTAAACGAAGTTACATTAATAAATATATAATTTTGAAAATAATTCATAGGACTGATTTTTTTTATTAGAGAGAGGTGTGTCTGCAACTTACACTTCGTGAATGGAAGAACAAAAAGTTATTTTGGCAACAGCAATAAACCATTGATAATTATCAATGGTTTATTGCTGTTGCCAAAATAACTTTTTGTTCTGATTATAATCAGTATGCAAAATAATATTATAATTTTGATTTCGAATAAACCTCGGTGACAGTGTCTTTAGTAACAAGAAATGTGTGTGGGTTTTTTTTAAGATAATGCCTAGGGCCCGTATACACAAAACGTTTATGCTAATGACATAGTAATACTGTTAGCTAGCAGTAAAATTTAAGTTATACACAGGGCTTAACTAGCAAACTTTTACCGCACAACTAGTGTTTAAGTACCGCTAAACGAGTTCATCATATAAAATGGTCTTATGGCTGAATAACCTCAATACAATTTTGAAGATTAATTTCAATGTTTACATTATATACATTGTGATAATTAAAATAAAAAATAAATAATCTATGCGGTTTAAAGATGTCTTGAATAAAGACGAAAGCTAAGGTGCTCCGTTGTTTCCCTTTTCCCCGTGTGATTTTATCAAGATTTATCTTATCCACGTTTTCACTGTGGAGCTACATGAAATATATATATATATATATATATATATATATATATATATATATATATATATATATAGAGAGAGAGAGAGAGATACTGTACCGATGCGCGAGACCTACACCAGATACACAATTGTATTACACATTATATATCTGTACATAAGAATCGTAACAAACTCGTTAGAATGTACAAAAAAAAAAATTATATTATTTATAACACAGGAAGAAGGATTGAAGAAGTAATAAAAAAGATAAATTGGCTGGCCATTGTCACCAGAACTTAACGCTCAATTATCACTCACCTACGTACTGCAATAGATACCGATGCCAGACACTTGCATCAGGTAGGGTTAAGTGGATACCGTAGGGAAGACTTAAATTCTGTGTGGATTGTAAAAATAGCCTTTTATGCTTCCCATCCAAAAAGATTTGGCCGAATTTTGGCCAAAAATGAAAAACTGTTTAGCCGTGAAGCTTTTCGCATACAGGTATCTGGCAAACCAGATGCCACGCACTGTGCTTGCAGAATTATCCTAGCTTATGTCAGCTATTTTAATCCGAGTTGTGGACTTCGTAAGTCTTTAGTGAATCACCACTGCAGGAGTTAATGAACTTTTAAGTACTTACGATGTTCGTAAGATCAGTGATGAATACAACGCACTAACCCAGCTGCAGAGTGCACACTGCCGCACTGCGCCCAGCGCTGCCATTCATTCCTCAACTCTATGACGTCATTCTTCCTCACGTTTTCGTTGGGTATTAATGGACATTAAAGAGCATGAATTTTAGGTATAACTACTGTAATGTCTTGGCAAACTATACATATGCGCATACAAAAACCCCACAACCATATAATATTATAACATAACATGGGAACATTAAACACTAATTGAACAAAAAATATCAAATAGAAGTTAGCGTCCTCTGATTTGGTGTAAAATTTATACATCCACCCTGGAATTTCACAGCCTCAGACGAGGCTATTAATGAATTAATAGAGGGAGTTTGCAGAGTTTTTCTGGATTTTTTTTCATTAAATTCAATTTAGAAAATAGTCTCTCTGCATCTGCATTGGATGTTGGAAGAGACAATACCTGCAAAGCAAATGTACAAAGGTCCTTAAATTGGGAAACACCTACACCGTCCTTAAGTTCCCCTAGTTTTGTATAAACGTCCACTATGTCACTGCTGTCCTTAATCTCGGGTGGTATAGCAATCACATCTAAGTCTCTCCATTGATCATTTAAAACTTGTATACTGCCTTCACAAAGTCGTCTAAGGATGGCATTGTGGAGGTATGAGATATTGGTTCACACTCAGGATGGGATGGAGAAAGGAAACTCACAATGTGCTCACTGTATACATATTGTATTGGATGTACAATGCAGCTTGTTGCTGTGTAGGTAGCATGGTAATAAGCGTTGAGTAGAGAGAGCTGGGTGGTGAAGGTGCCCATTGGAGGGACACACGGCTTGAGGGACGCCAAGTCGTTGGCGGGAGCGGCAGCCGCCAGGCTGGCGTGGAGGAGATGGTGTTGCTTGAAGGTGGCACTGGGTAGAAAAGAGGGTGGTCACAGCGGTGTCAGGTCTTATATGGCGGGGGTAGGCGTGGGTAGATAGTTGACCCCCGCTCCATGGGTGGCGCTGGAGGCGTAGGCTGGGGAATTCGAGAAGGTTCGGTGCTTGTAGGGGAAGAATCAACTACAGCATCTCCTTATTGGATTTATTACCAATACTCTATTTGATGACAGAAATTAACACATCCATAAAAACTTACTGCCAAACTCAAATCTTTGACGCAATTGCACACAAAGGTTTATCATGAAGATACGACATCTGAATTGTACATCCTTGACCATATTAGGGAGTTCTCTATATTGTTCACTTTAGCCGAGTATTGTTGCTCCCAAGTAAATTTGGCCAATTGGGAGGTGATTTTCTTCATTTCTGGGATCAACTGCATCAAGATTACCAGTTTGAAAAACTTCATGGCGACAAAAATATCCCAAAAGATTCCTGTAAAGCTGACATATACTATCGTGTAACAAATGTTTAGTTGGTGACTCTCTCTGAAACAGTAGATTTAACTTGTTACAATTGGGCAATATGAAATTAAGAAAATTGTAGTACAGGTAAAGGGTCCCCAAGACTCTCTGCTATTTGTTGTACGACCACCAATCTTTCCTCTGATTCTTTTAAAGTAAAAAACATTTTTAGGGCTGCCACTGCTCTAATACTCTTTCAACTGCCTGGTGGAATGATAACCAGCTGGTCTGATTAACATGCAGAACTTTGTGTGGTTTGACAGTACAGAATGATTAAATTCCTTAAATTCATGTTGTCGTTTAGCACTATGGAAAAAATAGGTATATAAGTCTGATCATGTCTTCACAACGCCGTGGTAGCGTCTTTGCAGCTTCTGAGGCGCATAAGTGAATAGAATGACAAATACATTTCAATACCAGGAATAGTGATATGTAGTCTGCTGCTTACAGAATTGTGTTCTCCCATAATGTTACTAGCGCCATCAAAGCCAATCAGGTTCTCATGTGGAATTCGGTGTGTTTCTAATGTTTTCATAATTAAATTATACAACTTTTCCCCTGTTGACCCTGTAGATGATTCATCACCATATACATTGATCATCTCTAATAACCCAGATTTAATGCTGTTTGTGGTTGAATCCCAAAATCTTACAAGAACAGAGGATGCTTTCATCGTACTAATGTCTGTTGTTTCGTCAACAATAATGGACAATTTACTTTCTCTAAGTTTATCTACTAAATCCTCGGTGACACACCATCCTAACGTCCTCACAACCTCTGTGGATTTTGTTCTTTTCTTGTTCATGCCTTGAGCAATTGCAGAATCAGGAAACATCCTCTTCATGAGGTCTACTAAATGATCTACAGTGGTAAATGGCAAGTTGTGCTCGGCTATAAAGCAAGCAAAAAGAATTGTTGCTATGGCTACTCCATTTGCTGCATAGTTCCCATGGTGGACCGGGATCCTCTCCTGCTGGACCTTCTGTTGTTCCGAGGCCTCATAAACTGAATGCATCTTTGTCGTTTAGTGACGTTTGATGGCTGTCGACTCTGCCCTCACTTCCCTCTTGCATATTTTGCAAAAGGCCCTAGATGGATTGTCTTCAACACGGGACAACCAGGGCTAGAAATCTTCATTGTTCAGCCATGCATCTCTGAAGCTCCGCTTCGCAGCCATCACCACCCGCAATAGGAGATTTGATCAACTTTTGTGTAGTCTCCCCTGCAAACCCAAGAATAACTAAATCAGTGAATAATTGCCATGATCGTTCTAGGCTACTTGCATAGTCCTTTATAAGTGAAGGAAAATAATGTATATTTGGCCCTTTGGAAAAATAAAAGCAACAAATGAACAGGGTGTAAAGATTTCATTTATCTAATCATTTCTGTTGATACACTGATAAAAGAAAACGGTTAAGGTGTAAGTAACTGCTACATAGGTGATGAAAGCTGTGATTAATTACATGCCAATTACATAAATAAATATATCCTTACCGGCTTGTAGATAGAGTTCTGTGAGTACGTCTAGCTGATGATGAGAACTCTTACCATATCCAATGACGAGAACAAGGTGGGGTTTCCACAGCAATCGAGGGTCCCATGTTGACTTTCCACGCCATTTATTACCCACAATCCATTTATACTATACATTATCTGTTGATATTTACTAAAGGAGTTGATAAAAAAGTCATATATATTACTGAAGAAAAAATTATTAAATCCTTTACATTTTATATGCATTTCTTGAACAATGAGGAATATATTCCTCATGGCATCTCTGACGTAGAATGTGGACGGCCTCTCCTCATGACGTCACCAACTGTCATATGTTTTCCTCGTTAGCAGACGATATTCCTCAAAACGGCAGCCCTGAATGCGCCGCGGGCAGTGCTCCCACACAGGGTTGCAAGACGAAAGATGTACGACAAGCTTCACGGCCAATCTCACGCCATCTCACGGCCAAAACGCTCGAAATTCGGCCGAAAGTTTTTGGATGGGAAGCATGTGGGGTACGTTGTATTTGGGTTCACACTCAGGATGGGATGGAGAAAGGAAACTCACAATGTGCTCTCTGTATACATGTTGTATTGGATGTACAATGCAGCTTGGTGCTGGGAAGTGGCAGCATGGTTACAAGCTTGATGTAGAGAGAGCTGGTTGGTGAGGGTGCTCAGAGGAGGACAGCTTGTGGGTCGCCTTGCTCGCCGGCGGGAGCGAGGGCCGCCAGGCAGCGGCTCTTGCGGGCACTAAAGCCACTGGGAGGGCCCCTGGGACGGCACCTATGGGCACCCCCGCCCCTGTGAGGGTTCGTGGAGTCGCCGTCGCCCTAGAGAGGGCCCCTGGGGTCTCCACCGACCCAGGGTGAGCCCCTGATATCGCCGCCGCCCATAGTAGCTTACCTGGGGGACCGCCGCCTCTGGAAAGGTCCCTAGGGAGTCCACCACTCCTGGCAGGGCCCCTGGGGGCGCCGCCGCCCCTGCAAGGAACCCTGGATTAACCGAGGTCCCTGGGAGGGTCCATGAGGCCACCACCGCCCATGCGAGGACCCCTAGTTGCGTCGCTTCACCTGGGAGGGCCATTGGAGTCGCCTTTGCCACAGGGAGGTCTCCTAGGGGTGTTGCAGCCCCTGGTAGGGCTCCTAAAGTCGTCACCGACCCTGAGAGAGCCCCTGGGGTCGCCACAGCCTGTGCAGTCGTGGCAGCCCTTGACCCGGCCCCTGGGGTCACTGTCTCTGTAGGGCCCTTGGAGCACATGTTTTTTTTTTTCATTATTTAGAACAATGGAAGATATGACGTTAAATAACTCTGTCCATCGCATTTCCAGTATCATCGCCTCATGAACAATGTAAAGGAGAATAAATATCCAACAGGAAAACATAAGTTGGGGTGTTGCGCTGACTGACTGCTCTGTTCTCCTACTGGCTGTAATTTGGTGGATAAACATTCTAGTCCACCAATCACAGTTAAGTGAGGGATTGCTGGACGTATGGAATACAGTATGTACACCACCACGACCAAGCAAGTTATTGGATTAAGGAAGGGGCACCCCTGTTATGGCCCCGGGGATCCCCTTATAGGGCCATTGAGGTCGTCGCTATCCCTGGGAGGGCCCCTGGGGGGCCACCGCACCTGCCAATGCCCCTGTGGTCACCTCTACCTCTTGGAGGGCTCTTGGGGGCATTAGAGCCACTGGGAGGGCCCCTGGGACGACCCCTGTGGGCACCCTCGCCCCTGTGACGGTCCGTCGAGTCGCCGTCACCCTAGAGAGGGCCCCTGGGGTCGCCACCGACACCAGGGTGAGCCCCTGATATCGCTGCCGCCCATAGTAGCTTACCTGGGGGACCGCCACCACTGGAAAGGTCCCTAGGGGGTCCACCACTCCTGGCAGGGCTGCTGGGGGCGCCGCCGCCCCTGCAAGGAACTCTGGATTAACCGAGGTCCCTGGGAGGGCCCATGAGAAAACTACCGCCCATGCGAGGGCCCCTAGGTGCATTGCTTCACCTGGGAGGCCCATTGGAGTCGCCGCTGCCACAGGGAGGGCCCCTAGGGGTGTTGCAGCCCCTGGTAGGGCTCCTGAAGTCGTCACTGCCCCTAGGAGAGCCCCTGGGGTCGCCAAAGCCCCTGCAGTCGCTACTACCCTTGACTTGGCCCCTGGGGTCACTGTCTCTGTGGTGTCCTTGGGGCAAATGTTTTCTTTTTTTTCATTATTTAGAACAATGGGACATATGACGTTAAATAAATCGCTGTCCATCACATTTCCAGTATCATCGCCTTATGAACAATGTAAAGAGAATAAATATCCAACAGGAAAACATAAGTTGGGGTGTTGTGCTGACTGACTGCTCTGTTCTCCTATTGGCTGTAATATGGTGGGTAAACATTCTAGTCCACCAATCACAGTTAAGCGAGGGATTGCTGGACAGAACAATGGGAGATATGACGTTAAATAACTCACCACCCATAGCATTTCCAGTATCATCGCCTCATGAACAGTAAAGGAGAATAAATATCCAACAGGAAAACATAAGTTGGGGTGTTGTGCTGACTGACTGCTCTGTTCTCCTATTGGCTATAATATGGTGGGTAAACATTCTAGTCCACCAATCACAGTTAAGCGAGGGATTGCTGGACAGAACAATGGGAGATATGACGTTAAATAACTCACCACCCATAGCATTTCCAGCATCATCGCCTCATGAACAGTAAAGGAGAATAAATATCCAACAGGAAAACATAAGTTGGGGTGTTGTGCTGACTGACTGCTCTGTTCCCCTATTGGCTGTAATTTGGTGGGTAAGCATTCTAGTCCACCAATCACAGTAAAGTAAGGGATTGCTGGACGTATGCAATACAGTATGTACAACACCACGACCAAGCAAGTTATTTGGCTTAAGGGAAGGGGCGCCCCTGGTAGGGCCCCGGGGGATCCCCTTCTAGGGCCCCTTGGGTCATCACTACCCCTGGGATGGCCCCTGTGGCGCAACCACACCTGCCTATACCCCTGTGGTCGCCGGTGCCTCATGGAGGGCTCTTGGGGCACTACAACCACTGGGAGGGCCCCTGGGACGACCACGGTAGGTACCCCGCCCCTGCGAGGGTCCCTGGAGTCGCCATCACCCTAGAGAGGGCCCCTGGGGTCGCCACCGACCCAGGGTGAGCCCCTGATATCGCCGCTGCCCATAGTAGCTTACCTGGTGGACCGCTGCCCCTGGAAAGGTCCCTAGGGGTTCCACCACTCCTGGCAGGGCCCCTGGTGGCGCCGCCGCCCCTGCAAGGAACCCTGGATTAACCGAGGTCCCTGGGAGGGCCCATGAGGCCACCACCGCCCATGCGAAGGCCCCTAGGTGCGTCGCTTCACCTGGGAGGGCCATTGGAGTCGCCGTTGCCACAGGGAGGTCTCCTAGGGGTGTTGCAGCCCCTGGTGCGGCTCCTCAAGTCTTCATCGCCCCTGAGAGAGCCCCTGGGGTCGGTACAGCCGCTGCAGTTGCTATTGCCCTTGACCTGCCCACTGGGGTCCCTGTCTCTGTAGGGCCCTTGAGGCAAATTTTTTTTTTTTCATTATTTAGAACAATGGGAGATATGACGTTAAATAACTCGCTGTCCATCGCATTTCCAGTATCATCATCGCCTTATGAACAATGTAAAGAGAATAAATATCCAACAGGAAAACATAAGTTGGGGTGTTGTGCTGACTGACTGCTCTGTTCTCCTATTGGCTGTAATATGGTGGGTAAACATTCTAGTCCACCAATCACAGTTAAGCAAGGGATTGCTGGACAGAACAATGGGAGATATGACGAAAAATAACTCACCACCCATCGCATTTCCAGTATCAACCCCTCATGAACAATGTAAAGGAGAATAAATATCCAACAGGAAAACATAAGTTGGGGTGTTGTGCTGACTGACTGCTCTCTTCTCCTATTGGCTGTAATATGGTGGGTAAACATTCTAGTCCACCAATCACAGTTAAGCAAGGGATTGCTGGACAGAACAATGGAGATATGACGCAACAACTCACCAGCACCACTCCCATTTCCAGTATCATTCTCAAGAACAGTAAAGTGAGAATAAATATTCAACAGAAAACAAGGTTAGTGTTGTGCCGACGACTGTTCTTGGTTCCCTTTATTGGTCGTAATTTGGTGGGTAAGTTCTAGTCCACTCAATCAAAGTTGCTTAGGATTATGGACAGAACAATGGAGATATGATTTGCAATAACTGATCGTCCATCGCGATTTCCAGTATCATCGCCATGAACAGTAAAGGAGAAAATTATCCAGTCAGAAACACATAAGTTAGTGCTTTAAAAGGACTGACTGCTCTGTTCTATTGGCTGTAATTTGGTGGTAATATTCTAGTCCACTAATCATGCTGTTGGTGGGATTGCTGGACAGAACAATGGGAGATATGACGTTAAATAACTCACTGTCCATCGCATTTCCAGTATCATCGCCTCATGAACAGTAAAGGAGAAAAATTATCCAACAGGAAAACATAAGTTGGGGTGTTGTGCTGACTGACTGCTCTGTTCCCCTATTGGCTGTAATTTGGTGGGTAAACATTCTAGTCCACCAATCACAGTTAAGCGAGGGATTGCTGGACAGAACAATGGGAGATATGACGTTATATAACTCGCTGTCCATCGCATTTCCAGTATCATCGCCTCATGAACAGTAAAGGAGAATAAATATCCAACAGGAAAACATAAGTTGGGGTGTTGTGCTGACTGACTGCTCTGTTCCCCTATTGGCTGTAATTTGGTGGGTAAGCATTCTAGTCCACCAATCACAGTAAAGTAAGGGATTGCTGGACGTATGCAATACAGTATGTACAACACCACGACCAAGCAAGTTATTTGGCTTAAGGGAAGGGGCGCCCCTGGTAGGGCCCTGGGGGATCCCCTTCTAGGGCCCCTTGGGTCATCACTACCCCTGGGATGGCCTCTGTGGCGCAACCACACCTGCCTATACCCCTGTGGTCGCCGGTGCCTCATGGAGGGCTCTTGGGGCACTGTCCACTGAGTCCCTAGGACGACCACGGTAGGTGCCCGCCCTGCGAGGGTCCCTGAGCGCCATCACCCCAGAGAGGCCCCCTGGGGTCGCCACCGACCCAGAGTGAGCCCCTGATATCGCCGCTGCCCATAGTAGCTTACCTGGTGGACCGCTGCCCCTGGAAAGGTCTCTAGGGGTTCCACCACTCCTGGCAGGGCCCCTGGTGGCGCCGCCGCCCATGCAAGGAACCCTGGATTAACCGAGGTCCCTGGGAGGGCCCATGAGGCCACCACCGCCCATGCGAGGGCCCCTATGTGCGTCGATTCACCTGGGAGGGCCATTGGAGTCGCCGTTGCCACAGGGAGGTCTCCTAGGGGTGTTGCAGCCCCTGGTGCGGCTCCTGAAGTCTTCACCGCCCCTGAGAGAGCCCCTGGGGTCGGTACAGCCGCTGCAGTTGCTATTGCCCTTGACCTGCCCACTGGGGTCCCTGTCTCTGTAGGGCCCTTGAGGCAAATGTTTTTTTTTTTTTCATTATTTAGAACAATGGGAGATATGACGTTAAATAACTCGCTGTCCATCGCATTTCCAGTATCATCGCCTTATGAACAATGTAAAGAGAATAAATATCCAACAGGAAAACATAAGTTGGGGTGTTGTGCTGACTGACTGCTCTGTTCTCCTATTGGCTGTAATATGGTGGGTAAACATTCTAGTCCACCAATCACAGTTAAGCGAGGGATTGCTGGACAGAACAATGGGAGATATGACGTTAAATAACTCACCACCCATCGCATTTCCAGTATCATCGCCTCATGAACAGTAAAGGAGAATAAATATCCAACAGGAAAACATAAGTTGGGGTGTTGTGCTGACTGACTGCTCTGTTCCCCTATTGGCTGTAATTTGGTGGGTAAACATTCTAGTCCACCAATCACAGTTAAGCGAGGGATTGCTGGACAGAACAATGGGAGATATGACGTTAAATAACTCACCACCCATCGCATTTCCAGTATCATCGCCTCATGAACAGTAAAGGAGAATAAATATCCAACAGGAAAACATAAGTTGGGGTGTTGTGCTGACTGACTGCTCTGTTCCCTTATTGGCTGTAATTTGGTGGGTAAACATTCTAGTCCACCAATCACAGTTAAGCGAGGGATTGCTGGACAGAACAATGGGAGATATGACGTTAAATAACTCACCACCCATAGCATTTCCAGTATCATCGCCTCATGAACAGTAAAGGAGAATAAATATCCAACAGGAAAACATAAGTTGGGGTGTTGTGCTGACTGACTGCTCTGTTCCCCTATTGGCTGTAATTTGGTGGGTAAGCATTCTAGTCCACCAATCACAGTAAAGTAAGGGATTGCTGGACAGAACAATGGGAGATATGACGTTAAATAACTCACTGTCCATCGCATTTCCAGTATCATCGCCTCATGAACAGTAAAGGAGAATAAATATCCAACAGGAAAACATAAGTTGGGGTGTTGTGCTGACTGACTGCTCTGTTCCCCTATTGGCTGTAATTTGGTGGGTAAACATTCTAGTCCACCAATCACAGTTAAGCGAGGGATTGCTGGACAGAACAATGGGAGATATGACGTTAAATAACTCACTGTCCATCGCATTTCCAGTATCATCGCCTCATGAACAGTAAAGGAGAATAAATATCCAACAGGAAAACATAAGTTGGGGTGTTGTGCTGACTGACTGCTCTGTTCCCCTATTGGCTGTAATTTGGTGGGTAAGCATTCTAGTCCACCAATTACAGTAAAGTAAGGGATTGCTGGACGTATGCAATACAGTATGTACAACACCACGACCAAGCAAGTTATTTGGCTTAAGGGAAGGGGCGCCCCTGGTAGGGCCCCGGGGGATCCCCTTCTAGGGCCCCTTGGGGCATCACTACCCCTGGGATGGCCCCTGTGGCGCAAACACACCTGCCTATACCCCTGTGGTCGCCAGTGCCTCATGGAGGGCTCTTGGGGGCACTACAACCACTGGGAGGGCCCCTGGGACGACCACGGTAGGTACCCCGCCCCTGCGAGGGTCCCTGGAGTCGCCATCACCCTAGAGAGGGCCCCTGGGGTCGCCACCGACCCAGGGTGAGCCCCTGATATCGCCGCTGCCCATAGTAGCTTACCTGGTGGACCGCTGCCCCTGGAAAGGTCTCTAGGGGTTCCACCACTCCTGGCAGGGCCCCTGGTGGCGCCGCCGCCCATGCAAGGAACCCTGGATTAACCGAGGTCCCTGGGAGGGCCCATGAGGCCACCACCGCCCATGCGAGGGCCCCTATGTGCGTCGATTCACCTGGGAGGGCCATTGGAGTCGCCGTTGCCACAGGGAGGTCTCCTAGGGGTGTTGCAGCCCCTGGTGCGGCTCCTGAAGTCTTCACCGCCCCTGAGAGAGCCCCTGGGGGCGGTACAGCCGCTGCAGTTGCTATTGCCCTTGACCTGCCCACTGGGGTCCCTGTCTCTGTAGGGCCCTTGAGGCAAATTTTTTTTTTTTCATTATTTAGAACAATGGGAGATATGACGTTAAATAACTCGCTGTCCATCGCATTTCCAGTATCATCGCCTTATGAACAATGTAAAGAGAATAAATATCCAACAGGAAAACATAAGTTGGGGTGTTGTGCTGACTGACTGCTTTGTTCTCCTATTGGCTGTAATATGGTGGGTAAACATTCTAGTCCACCAATCACAGTTAAGCGAGGGATTGCTGGACAGAACAATGGGAGATATGACGTTAAATAACTCACTGTCCATCGCATTTCCAGTATCATCGCCTCATGAATAGTAAAGGAGAATAAATATCCAACAGGAAAACATAAGTTGGGGTGTTGTGCTGACTGACTGCTCTGTTCCCCTATTGGCTGTAATTTGGTGGGTAAACATTCTAGTCCACCAATCACAGTTAAGCGAGGGATTGCTGGACAGAACAATGGGAGATATGACGTTAAATAACTCACCACCCATCGCATTTCCAGTATCATCGCCTCATGAACAGTAAAGGAGAATAAATATCCAACAGGAAAACATAAGTTGGGGTGTTGTGCTGACTGACTGCTCTGTTCCCTTATTGGCTGTAATTTGGTGGGTAAACATTCTAGTCCACCAATCACAGTTAAGCGAGGGATTGCTGGACAGAACAATGGGAGATATGACGTTAAATAACTCACCACCCATCGCATTTCCAGTATCATCGCCTCATGAACAGTAAAGGAGAATAAATATCCAACAGGAAAACATAAGTTGGGGTGTTGTGCTGACTGACTGCTCTGTTCCCTTATTGGCTGTAATTTGGTGGGTAAACATTCTAGTCCACCAATCACAGTTAAGCGAGGGATTGCTGGACAGAACAATGGGAGATATGACGTTAAATAACTCACTGTCCATCGCATTTCCAGTATCATCGCCTCATGAACAGTAAAGGAGAATAAATATCCAACAGGAAAACATAAGTTGGGGTGTTGTGCTGACTGACTGCTCTGTTCCCCTATTGGCTGTAATTTGGTGGGTAAGCATTCTAGTCCACCAATCACAGTTAAGTAAGGGATTCCTGGACGAATGCAATACAGTATGTACAACACCACGACCAAGCAAGTTATTTGGCTTAAGGGAAGGGGCGCCCCTAGTAGGTCCCCGGGGGATCACCTTCTAGGGCCCCTTGGGTCATCGCTACCCCTGGGATGGCCCCTGGGGCGCCACCACACCTGCCATTACCCCTGTGGTCGCCGTTGCCTCTTGTAGGGCTCTTCGGGGCACTACAACCACTGGGAGGGCCCCTGGGACGGCCCCGGTTGGCACCCCTGCCCCTGCGAGGGTCCCTGGAGTCGCCATCACCCTAGAGAAGGCCCCTGGGGTCGCCGCCGACCCAGGGTGAGCCCCTGATATCGCCGCCGCCCATAGTAGCTTACCTGGTGGACCGCCGCCACTGGAAAGGTCCCTAGGGTTTCCACCACTCCTGGCAGGGCCCCTGGTGGCGCCGCCGCCCCTGCAAGGAACCCTGGATTAACCGAGGTCCCTGGGAGGGCCCATGAGGCCACCACCGCCCATGCGAGGGCCCCTAGGTGCGTCGCTTCACCTGGGAGGGCCATTGGAGTCGCCGTTGCCACAGGGAGGTCTTCTAGGGGTGTTGCAGCCCCTGGTACGGCTCCTGAAGTCGCCCCCCCCCCCTTGAGAGAGCCCCTGGGGTCGGTACAGCCGCTGCAGTTGCTATTGCCCTTGACCTGCCCACTGGGGTCCCTGTCTCTGCAGGGCCCTTGGGGCAAATGTTTTTTTTTTCATTATTTAGAACAATGGGAGATATGACGTTAAATAACTCGCTGTCCATCGCATTTCCAGTATCATCGCCTTATGAACAATGTTAAAGGAGAATAAATATCCAACAGGAAAACATAAGTTGGGGTGTTGCGCTGACTGACTGCTCTGTTCTTCTATTGGCTGTAATATGGTGGGTAAACATTCTAGTCCACCAATCACAGTTAAGCAAGGGGTTGCTGGACAGAACAATGGGAGATATGACGTTAAATATCTCACTGCCCATCGCATTACCAGCATCATCGCCTCATGAACAATGTTAAAGGAGAATAAATATCCAACAGGAAAACATAAGTTGGGGTGTTGCGCTGACTGACTGCTCTGTTCCCCTATTGGCTGTAATTTGGTGGGTAAGCATTCTAGTCCACCAATCACAGTTAAGGGATTGCTGGACGTATGCAATACAGTATGTACAACACCACGACCAAGCAAGTTAATGGGCTTAAGAAGGGGGCGCCCCTGTTATGGCCCCGGGGGATCCCCTTCTAGGGCCCCTTGGGTCATCGCTGCCCCTGGGATGGCCCCTGGGGTGCCACCACACCTGCCAATGCCCTGAACACATCCCTCCTGCACTACTCACTGCCGAGTATGTTTTCGTCAGGCATGATGGTCACCGCAACCCGCTACAACGCCCCTACGATGGACCCTTCCTGGTTGTTACGTGTTCAGCGAAGTTCCACACGATTATCCGGAATGGCAGACACAACACCGTCAGCATAGACAGAGTCAAGCCGGCCACCTTACCCGTTGGGTCCCCAGCCCAGCAGCACCCCCAACAAACTACGCCTGCACCAGTCTACCCACAGTTACCACCTGCAGCAACACCCCACCCACAACATTTCTGGGCACCCTCTTTCCACCCTCAGGTACCCCTTGCTCCTGTCCTACACCCTGCTGTTGTCGTTGACCCTGTTGGTGTCATGGCCCCTGCCCCTGACCCAGTCTACCCAGCCAGTGACGCATTGTGAGTTTCTATTCTACCTCATTCCTGAGTGAGAGATATCTACAAGTACGTACATTTGTGTGCCCATACAGAGACAATAGACAACTAAAGAGTCCAATTGGGTGCGGTTGGTTGTGATTTGTGGTGGTGTATGGTACTACAGCTGGACCTGGCACAAGCAGCAAGTACACTCATGTGTACAATTCTGCTGTGCCTCGGGTTTTGGGAGCCTTACACGGTACCTGGTAGTCTAACTCGGGTCCTGGTAAACTTACTTGGGCGCTGGCAGCCTTACCCGGTCCCTGGGAGCCTTACACGGTCCCTGGTAGTCTAACTCGGGTCCTGGTAAACTTACTTGGGCGCTGGCAGCCTTACCCGGTCCCTGGGAGCCTTACACGGTCCCTGAGAGCCTTACACGGTTCCTGGGAGCCCTACACAGTCCATAAGAGCCACACACGGTCCCTGGTAATCTAACTCGGGTCCTGGTAAACTTACTTGGGCACTGACAGCCTTACCCGGTCCCTGGGAGCCTTACCCGGTCCCTGGTAGTCTAACTCGGGTCCTGGTAAACTTACTTGGGCGCTGGCAGCCTTACCTGGTCCCTGGGAGCCTTACACGGTCCCTGAGAGCCTTACACAGTTCCTGGGAACCCTAAACTGTCCATAAGAGCCATACACGGTCCCTGGTAATCTAACTCGGGTCCTGGTAAACTTACTTGGGCGCTGGCAGCCTTACCCGGTCCCTGGGAGCCTTACACGGTCCCCGAGAGCCTTACACGGTTCCTGGGAGCCTAACACGGTCCATAAGAGCCATACACGGTCCCTGGTAATCTAACTCGGATCCTGGTAAACTTACTTGGGCGCTGGCAGCCTTACCAGGTCCCTGGGAGCCTTACACGGTCCCTGAGAGCCTTACATGGTTCCTGGGAACCCTACATGGTCCCTGGTAACCTAACTCGTGTCCTGGTAAACTTACTTGGGCGCTGGCAGCCTTATCCGGGCGCTGGCAGCCTTACCCGGGCGATGGCAGCCTTATACAGGATCTTACAGCCTTATACGAACCCTGGCAGCCTTACACTTGCCCTGGAAGCCTTACCCAGGCCTTGGGAGTCTTACTCTGTTCCTGGGAGTGTTAACATGAACTCAGGAATGTAACTCTTACCATGGCCGGGGTCTGACTGTTTATATTATGATATGATACTGAACATTTTATGTTTGGGGTTTTAAAACAACAAGTGCAAGGTTTATATAATATAATTCTCAGAACCTTGTACAGTATTATCTAAAACAGTATCTAGGGACCACATTAATATCAACAATCATTATATCTTAGACATGGATGCATATTTTCACTATAAAAATCTTATACTGTAATAAAATTTAAATTAAGAACATTAAAGCTTTGGTGTCAATTAAACTTATATACAGAGTATATATATATATATATATATAATATATATATATATATATATATATATATATATATATATATATATATATATATATATATATATATATATATATATATATATATATATGTGAGGTAAATAGGAGGGAAAGAATAATATAAGCAAATAAGGAGACGTGGCAGTGACAAAAGCCTCAGACAGAGAACAGATTTGGGTTTGTTCAAGTGATATGGACATACTGTACAGAGAAGAAATGGTTAATCCAGAGGTAGTAGGCAGCTACCAAACAGGGAGGTACTAATGCCTCGGAACATACTGGAAGCATAATGTGTTGTCTAATGGTAGACCCTGCAGCCATATGGCATCACAAAAATTGTGACCAAGTCCCAGGATGCTAATCTGACTGACTCTCTGCCTCATTTACACACAATTGCAGGATCTCAATTGTTTCTCTTACTTTGACAACACAACATACAGTATATTGTTTCTCATTCTTGCTCTGTTTTATTTTCCACTTTTGTACTTATTTATGTTTGTTTTTTTCACCCTCCCTTAGGCCCCGATGTGGACCAGCAACCTATGCCCAGGTGGGGTAATCCTAGTTAAAAAAAAAAAAGGAGTTGGAAGATGAAGATGGAGACATAGATGAAGGTGAAGGAAGCCCTAGAAGTAAAAGAGATGAACATCAAAAAGCCATTAGTGTGTGTGAATGAGTAGAGAGCATTGTACTGAACCATTTTTCACAAGGAATACAATGTTGATGGGTAATGCTGGTTTGTGTGAAGTGGCTGAGTTAAACAAAATGAACATTTACTGTATAGAGCTTTCTGTGGAAGATAATTATCATTACTGAACATATATAACAGTAAGAATAATTGAATGAAAATGAATGAAGAGAGAATAAGGGTGTATTAGCTCTTGCGTCTGGCCACTCGGCATTAAGTGGGAAGAAGCTTAACATCCCAACATGTACATAATAAGAGGCAACCTATAAGTGTTAAACTTATAAAGATTTATGAATTCATGTGGATAACATTCAACTTTAATTGTTCTTGAATATTTATGTACTGTATATAAGTTTAGCTGCCATGTGTAGTTTCAAGTTCAATAAAATTACTGAAATGCAACAAGAAAATTACAACATGATAATCACAGCCAAATAAAATAATTAAAACATTAATACTGACTCTTATTGAAAACATTTAAATAATCAACTTATAATTCAAGGGCCCATTTGTTTCTAGTTCCTTGAACCCTCAATTTAAAATCTCAAAACATTAAGTAACAATCAAGCGTCCCTTCTGTCATCTGTCAGAAAGACAAAAGCAAGCTCGAAGAGGTTCATCCACTGATACTTGATCAAGCTGTGAGCATTCTACGAGAAGCTGCTAAAATATTCAACGATGAGAGAGAGAGATCATCTTCAGCTATACATTGTTATATTGATGAAAGCCTTGAAATAAATTTGCTTTACAGGAGCGGATCCAGGGAAGGGGTCCTGGCGGTCCAACCCTCCCCCCCCCCTTTTCATCTGAAAATTCCAATATTTTCTCTTTAATGCAGGTGTTTTAGTACAGGTATAACAAAAAGTAATTACAGTACCATTAACCTCAGAATATCTCCTAATATGACCTCAAAATGCCCATGGGTGGGCTCGCTGTGCTCACCATCATGTTCCCCCAACCACAACTTCTTGATATTCCTGGATCTGCCTCTTTTTCCATGTGACTTAATGTATAGCCTAGATGTGACTGAATTGTTTTGAACAATTTCATAGCTTCACGGGCTTATGAAACAATAATACAGTTTGTTATTGGTTTGTTCACAAATATATTGTTTATGAATAGAGTTTTATGTCTTTATGATTACAGATAGCAACCTTGACCCCAGGAGTTCTTCTGTATTGGGACATTTTAGTACCTACACAGTATACAGCACAATGCAGTTGGAAAGTTTTTTATTTGATAGTGTTATGAGGTTAAGAAGAAAGTGCCAAACTATACTGAATCAAATAAAGTTTGCTTGATTGAAAAATAAGCTAATTGTTTCTTAAAGATCATGTAAATGTTGTAAGCACTGACCAGGAGAATTGACGGGAGTCACTATTTGAGCCACATGACAAATACAGTACTGTACAATTTTCCTAGAGCTGGAGAAACACCTATTCTTTTTTTAGGCTATTATTATTATTATTATTATTGTTTCTCATAACAGAGAACATGTTTTTGAGCATACAAAGAACTACCCTAATGTGATTTCCAACAAATTTTAATTCAGTGTGTTATACACTGATAAACTGCAAGAAAAATATTGTGTGTATAAATGAAGCGGAATCCTAAATTTATGATTTTCATAGACTAATTTATAGGCAGTTGGATGAATAAACAGATGTTTGTTAACATATTTAGGGTTTTTTATTGTTGCATGATAGTTTACACAAACCACTGTTTTCAGAAAGGACATTTTCAAAATGGCTTAATGTTTTGAATTTTCATTGTAGGGATGCAACCAATTAGAACACAGCAAAAAACTTAGGCTGGACTGTGAGGGCAACAAAAATAAAAATTCCAGCCCAGCTCCAGGACCATAGAATAAGATTTCTTAGGAAATATTATAAGCTGCAAACTACTGGCTTAGAGTTTCTTTATGATTTAACAATTTAAAAAAAAAATCTAGTTTATTTAAAATTCTCCAGATACTGTACAGCAAAAGCCACTGCAGAATTGCTACTAACAACCAGTATCATACTACAACTGGCACTGGACTGTATACTGTAGGGCATTTTCTATTTCTTGAGTAAAAAAATAATCATACAGTATATTAACTGAAATGTCATAATATATAATAACAAATATACAGTGGCTTTTACAGGATAAAATAATAAACTCTATACTAAAAAAATAAAATACATAAATTAAATACAGTACTGTAATGACCGTTTTTAATCTTCTATCACTGTTCACATGGAAATATTAATTCTCCATGTCTCCAGCACTGATGTCAATCTTCATTGGCAAGTGCTGTAAACATTCCAAGCAATATTTTTTTTAAGCTTACTCCCTCTTGTAAATACTATATGTTTTACCTGTAGCAGTAATGTCTGAAGCACACAAGATCACTTTCCTTTGCTTTGTCTGAAAGAAAAAAGTGTTTACTTATGCTTTCAGTTTATCATGAACACTGTACAGTAGCAGCACATATCTTCATTACAATATAAAAACAAGGAGATAATATTTACAGTATTATGAAAGTGGGTACCAAAGGCCTTATAGCCTAGTAATAACAGAGTGGATACAGCCAGCCATTGTGTTTAGGGAAAACGGAATAAAATATCACCTAAAGATCTCTTGAGGAAACACTCTGTGCACAGTACGGACTCAGATATGATGGTGAAAATAGTGCTATGGCTGAGGCAGGGGAGGAGGCTTTGGAAAATTCATCCCTGTCCAGGTCAAAAACTGAATGGTTGCAGCAAACTAGAAAAGTCCAGGACCAACACATGCTCTCTCTCTCTCTTTCTCTTTTGAATGATCAACACTCTCTTTTGCCCAAGAATCAATTAATACTGTATTTTATTCTTAATTTTATATCATGGTCAACTTTGCATCGAAAACCTTTGGGGAAAAATAATAGGGGCAAAATCACAGGTGTTTTAAGATACTGTATTTAAAAATTCCTCCAAAATGCAGATTCAATGATCAAACAGGACATGTTCAGGAAAATAGAGACATTAAGTAACCCTAGTATAAAAATCTAGATAAGGGGGATCAGGTGCATGGAGCAATGTGCTTGTAAATTAATCCATGGCTTTTCCAGGTTTTCCATGTGTAAATTTGGAAAATTCCCGCTGCATTACTTTGGTATTTATTACAACAGAATAAGAAAATTACAGTACGTAGTGGCTTACAATAATATGCATACTGTATACTATTAAGAAATTTAAAGACGATATAAATGATATTAATCAAGAAATTGAAGACTCTTTCGTGACCAACCCCAAGCCTACTAATGATCATCAGAAAAGACCTTGACACCCCCTCCATATTTTTCCCCTCAGATTTGTGTGATTCACATGGGTCGACCTGGACATTCCAAAAAAGCCGAAAATCCGACAAAAACGAAAAATCACACTCCTGATCCACCTAGACTCATGATTAATATGTGGAATAATCCGCTTAAATAAAGTCACTTAACTATAAGAACAATTCATCTCTGACAATACTCATAGCAGAATTAGTAGGTATAACCTGTAATATTTGGTTATTTGATCGCTAACATGAAATATGATATGTACACAAACAGTTCATTTACTGGAGTGGACTATTTACTGGAATTTGTTCCTAAAAGTTTAATTATTTACCTATTATAAAGTACAACATAAATTTATGGTAAGATTGCTGTCAAAATAGCAATACAGTCCATACTTCACTTTAACGACTAATTGGTACCACGAAAAAGGTCGTTAAAGTGAAAACCATTAAAGTGGTGAGTATAGTTTACATGCTGAATGGGTCAACTGGTACCAGCCCTCAGACACTTCACCCCCTATAACCTCTATAAAACCCACAAAGAATTACAACCAATTATTCACACACACATTAAAACTGCATGTAGTTAATAACTACTAATAACTAACTTTTAGACACTCATTGAACTGCTTAAGAGACTGTTTGTTGTCATCTGAGGCAGGGGAGTGGTGTTAGTGCCCCCTGCCCCAACACTGCACTGCTTCCCCAGCATCACCACCAACTGATCCTTCAGTCTCAAAGCCAGTGAAATCTAGTGGTAAATTATCTAACTGATCACACACAGGTAAATCTTGAACATTATCATCAACCGTGCCGTCATCTCCCTCTTGACTGCAACACGTCATCAAGATGGCCGCCCAGAGAAACGAGCAACTTGTACAACTTATCGTTATTGTGTTTAAATGTATCGTTAATGTGTTAAAGTTTTGCATTATATTACTGTCGTTATTGTGATGAATCGTTAATGTGAAACTCGTTAAAGTGAAGTATGTACTGTATTTTGAAGATGTACTGAATTCACATAAAATTCCAGGTTTATTTGTAAAATTCCCAGACTTTTCCAGGTTTTGCAGCCCCAAATAAAATTCCCTGCATTTTCCAGGTTTTCCAGACCAGTATACAGTGAGTTCTGCTATAACACATGTTTTGACAACGCGAATTGGCTCTAATGCGATTTATGAATAGAAGAATGATATTTGTAATACACAAAAGCTTATTTGCTGTAACGCGATTTTTGCTTACTATTTCTCCAATTTTGTGGTATTAGCTGTGAAAATGGAAAAGAAGAATATCTCCAAGAAGCGTTCTGGTGATCGCATACCCGGTGATAATCATAAAAGAAAGGCTATAACACTTGAAGAGAAGCTCGATGTTATCAACCTCAAAATCACCCTTCTCCCCCATCAAGTTATATTCATATTTTTTCAAGGTAAAGTGTTACATTTACTGTATGATTTCATTATTAGATTTGAATGTAACATTTATTTAGACTGTGCTATCCTTTGTGTTAGGCTAACTACTAAATTTTTTTCGATTTCGAGTAATCTGCACCTAACCCTATTTTCTCCATAAGCCCTGTTATTTCTATTGCGCGAATTTCTACAATGCGAGGTTTTACAAGAACACAACTATCGTGTTATAGCAGAACTGACTGTACACCCTGATAATCTACAGAATATTTTCAAGAAAATGTTTATAAAGGTGATTTAAAACTTACTGACACAGCAAAGTTGACTTTTTAAATGTCTATTTTTTTTTACCTCAAGTGCCAAGAACTAAGGTAGATCAGGCATTTTTTTATGTAAATCGATATTTTTGGGGGAAAGTGAAAACTAACGTGTTTATATAGTAAAGAACATTGACATACCTCTGATTGGCTAGAAGAATCATGTTCTGAACAGCTGAGAGTGTAGATTGAGGGTTCTGTCCAGTTACGACTCCAGCATTAACCACAATATGAATACTAGTTGGAGCACCAGTTGAGAATATTCCAGCCCGGTCTAAGATAGCATCTCCAGGTATCAGAGGTAATGATGAGAAGTAGGTAGTTGCTGTGACTTCTGCTAATGATGACTGCAAAATAACAGGTTTTATATGTCATCGTTGTTTTTATATTTAAGAAGCTGAAACAAATAATCTATTGACTAATAGCCTATGGTAGTATTTTACACTGCAGGTATCCCTCAATATATGAAGGGGGTTGAGTTCCTGGAAATCCTTATGTTAGGTGATAAAATGTTTATTGAACACGAGGATACGTAATGCTGAGATAGCACAGCGAACTGGGGTGAGCGAACCCACAATATCACGATGACCAAGAAACAATTTGCATCACTGACCATAAGAGTTAATATTATGATAACCATATTGATACCTAGCCTATATATGCAAGTCACTTAAACTCACAACCACAAATGTCTTGATTTGAAACCTTATTTTGATGTTAAACCAATGCAATTTACATATCAGTAACATGGCAAATCCCATGTAGACTGATATACAGTACAGTATTGCATATTGCTGTAGCTGTTCACTCTAATTTCAAATACTATTTGCTTAGTCACTTTTCATAAATCAAACAAATTGTGAACACCATGAGTAGGCATAGTATTGTGAAACTCAGTGTGAATGAAACTCCATTACTACAACTAAACAACGTAATGGTGAAATGTCCATTTTGGGGTCTGTCTCAGTCTCAGTTATGATGTTCTGAAACATTTCCATTTAATATATACATCAGTGTTAATGTATCCATCAGTCAGTGGCTTGTTTACATATGCCTTGCTTCTACCCAGCACAATACGTACATTAATACTGTACAGTATAGCTTAATGGATTTCTTGTTATATTGAAGTATCTAGTATGCCATACAAGGACAATTTCTTCCCCCAATCCCACCACCACCTTTAGCTGTTGCTGATATGGTGACCAGGCGTACCAACTTATGAAGATTCCCTGGGAATCATATTAAAGCATTTTATCTCACATTTCAAGTTATAGCGACGGCAAATTTAACGATACTTTTGGGGGGACTACATTAAGATTCTATTGTTTTTATGTATACAATATTGTATAAAAGTCAATTATTGTAATTAAACAATCACACAAATAATTGTTAATAAAGAAAATGCAATAGTTCACATGTTAATTTTCCAAAGTTATTCATATTTCACTATAGTACTACAGTGTAATTCATTGGCCACACTATCCAATGGTGGTTTTATGAAATTCACTTTAAACAGAATTAGTTTGGTACCAAGCCACTTTGTAAATATGGGATATTACTATATTAATAAAAATTATTCAGTTAAAACTGCTACAGCAGTCATAGAGAACTTGTAAAAATGTAAGGGCAAGTGTTGGGGAAAAGCTGCATGCCTTGACAACCATACATGAAGGTTAGTGCAATACAGTACAGTATTATGTAAAGGCTCTAACAACAATATATAGAATGGCCTTATGAGAACGATAATGAATTAAATGCTTCTTACCCCTGTTAGTGCAATATCTCTGAATGCCCACTGCTGAGGATCTCCCTTTACTGCTGATAATAAAGCACACACACCAAGGCCAATAGCACATACAGGTTCTGAGGATTAGAGAGATTTATAAGCATCTGAAAGCATAAACTAAACTAGCAATTAAGTTAATTGACACAACGTTAGGTTAAGCAATACAGCATTAGTAGACCTATTACAAGAACAATGATCTTCTATGTTACATTTTATAACTAGAAAGATGTTACATAAATTGGGGTTTCACATGTTTCATGACCATTAAAAAAAAAAACAAAAAAAAAACAAAGAGTAGGTAAACAAATACAATTCACAAAACCCTGAATTCAATTGTTTCATAAGTCACCTCACATCTGAACAACTCTGTAGGCCATAAAGCAATGGTTTGGACTAAAGTGAATTATTATTTTTTAAAGGTGTCATGAAATGATGGAATTAGTGTCGAAGTGGAAAAATGTTGTGTCACAGGAATCTTTGTGTGTATGTTATAGGGCAGCTGCAGTCGAGTACCTAATATACCTGTACTATGAACAATATAACGTGATCTTATATTGTGCAACAATTTTCAGTCCCACTACCATGCTATACTGAGGGTCTACTGTAACTGTAATAACATGAATCAATTCCTTATACAGTCATTTTATCACTGCCTTCATTCAGTGTATTTCAAGTTCCCCCCTTGCAGTGGTTATGTGTACAGTCCCCTTCACTTGTACATTTACAGGGGTTCGTCAGGTTTTGGGCAGTGTGGCAGCCCTATGTTTGTTTACATTCGACAGAAGGAAACTTGCAATAGTAAACACTCTATGGAATCAAAGAAAAACAATATTAAAACCAATATCTCAATATAATGATTTGTGGAATGTTTATATGACAAGCCCCTGTAAATGCACTAGTGAAGGAGACTGTACATTGAAGTTTACTTACTTTTTTCTGCTAAACATTGAGTAAGGATGCTGCCTAATGCTTCACATGTTGCGAGGTCTTCACTTGCACCAGGACTATGGGGTATCACCACACATGAATACTGACTCCCTGAAAATAAAAAAATGAGTAAAGTATTAACAAAATCTAGTACCATTAACTGCTAAAATTATGTAAGACAATAAAACCTATTCTTATAAGTACAGTGGGGTATGCTATAACGAACGGATCCTACTACGAATATTCCTATAACGAACGGTTTTACCTATAAAATTGAGAATGCTATAACGAACGCAACTCCTACAACGAACGCGGATGAATACCGTACTATTTCGCCTGGCGCATGAATATTGTTGTACCGCGACCCACAACAAGAGCGTCAGGCGCCATCTTTGTCTCATTGTGTAGCCAGTGCACCACTGTTATTGTTGAAATTTCGTCTTTTGATGTGGAAATTCGCGTTATTTGTATAACTATTTTGTTATACAAGTATACAATTGTAACAATGAGTCGTCCAAAGCAAGTGAGAAAGCTAATAACCCTTGAAACTAAGAAAGAAATTATAAAGAAACGTGAGAATGGAAGAAGCATTGCGAAACTTAGTGATGAATATGGGATGGCTAAATCGACTATATGTACGATTTTGAAGAATAAAGAGGAGTTAAAAACTGTGCAAGTGGCTAAGGGAATCTTTAGACTTAGCAAAGCAAGGTGTAATGTGATTGAAGAGATGGAAAATTTACTCTTAGTGTGGATAAAGGAGAAAGAAATGGCAGGTGGTAACATTAGTGAAGTTATAATTTGTGAGAAGGCTAAACAATTGTTTGAGGACCTTAAAGCCAAGACTCCCAGTGGAAGTGATAGTGATGTGCCAGTGTTTAGGGGTACCTGCATGCTAAATAACACTAAGGTAAGATAAAGTACCGTATTTTTTACATTTTCCACAGAATTTTTTCAGTGTTAAGCGGTTGTATTTGGGGGCCTGGAACGGATTAATCCTATAACGAACGAATGCTATAACGAACGAGGTTCTGGAACCAATTACGTTCGTTATAGCATACCCCACTGTACAAGAACATAAAGTTAGGCATCACAGGACAATAGTTGGAAGGGGCACCAACATCTCCAAGCTTAAGTCCCATAGATTCTGCTGTTTGGTGGTATTTAAAATCACGAGTTTATCAGGTGAAGTTAACAGACTTGAAACACCTCAAACGATGAATTCAAGATGAAGTCTGCTCCAACTTTAAGTGCAGTACACTTAGCCTTATTCTTAGACACTGATATCCCACTGTGCCTAGTCAGGGTTTTTTTCTTCTTCTTCTCTTGCTTCTTTCTCTGAGCGACTAGCTTGCTCTGTTTACTTGACTGACCACCATATGGTGGGCAGTGAGCTGCCAGTCGAGTGACACCCACCCACCCACACCTGATATACAGTAGTGTTTGGTGAGAGAAGGGATTAAGTAAAGTCTGACTTTACAAGGGTTTACTGTACTGTATTCCTTCATGGCATACATTTTATGTAATTTGTCTTTAAACATTTAAATACATTTTTTTCTGAACCCTGGAGCAGACAGAAGTTGCCTCACCTTGAATATCACTGAGTGACTGAGGTTCCAAGAGTTTCTTCGATGCAATATCACTCAACCATCGACTGCTCTGGTCATCTTTGTCAATAAAAACTGCTGCTGCTGCCTGGAAATAGAAAATTTACAAATAATGCTACAAATAGCATTCAAATGGACATTCAAAGAAAAAAGTAGCGTTAAACTTACCGTGCTTTATGTTCTGAAACCCAAGACCAAGAATTTTGGCAAAGTTCTCTGTTCAGTCTCGATTCTCAAAGGTTCGCTGTCACTTTACCCAAATTTTTTTGTCATAAGTTTTGAAACAACGCTAGAGGTTGTAACACGACTTTTTCTTTGACTGTACATTATGAGCTAAATATGAATCTGTCGCTGGAATAACCTGGCCAAAATGTCAATCTAAAATCCCCATAGGATTTATCTCATTTCCACTTACCGGCACTGTAATTCAGAATCTATGACCATTTTATTCCCCCCCACCCCACAAATAAAGTTAAAACACTTTATGAGTACCTTTCCTTTCCAATATTATGCTGTAACTGGGAGGGAGAGTGTAGTGTAATGGTTCTGCCACTCACGCTGTGACATGTTCAGAAAGTGTGGACTGTACTGTATGGTATTTGAACTTTTCAATGCACTGGTGAAATTTTATTGCATTTTTCAATTGTGTATAGTTGATTTCATGTTACGTGGGGATGTGCTGGGTAGGATTTGAAAGTAATACTGATGATGAGTCAGTGGGGTCTCAAGGCCACCGACATCCTTTAACTAGATGATACACATGGGCAATTTTAAATGTGCAAGAATGTATACTGTACTGTACAGTGTTGGAGTCACTGCAGCTGGAGGCACGGTAAATTCTGTATGGATATATGCGATGCCTAAACTCATGGGGTTAATCCAAAAAAAATTGAATGAAGTAATCAGCATTTGTCTAATAAAGACACAAATACCTGTGAGTTCAACTTAAAATATCTTTGCTTATACTGTACAGAAGTACAAGTTATGTTTCAGACAAACTTTTGAAAATTAACTTTCAGCTGTAATCTTGACTTCTGAGACAGATTTTAAATCTGGCATTCTCCACTTTGCTTAGTGACAGAAGAAATTCCTGTAAAAATTTCATGAAAAATATCTATAATTACAACAAATTATGCTTCAGATGGAGTACAATTTTGCAATTTGACATTCCTTTGACCTTTGGCTTAGATTTTAGTTTTGTGTTCCCCAATAATATTCAACTTAGGTTGACTTTACAAAACATAGCCATGTGAAGATTGGATGATTTTGGGGGAAACAAAGAACAGTACTGTACTGTAGCAACACTATAACATGATTTTTTTTTTCATTTATTTTCATAATTTTAGTCCCCCAAAGCATGCTTGATGGAATGGCATGATAAAACAATCTCGAAAAGATTTTATCTGTGAAGTATGACGGAAATCTATAAATCACTTTCTAAACAAATAACTTGGCCAGAAACTTTTACCAGATGCAGACACAAACAATGGGACCACAACACAAGCTCTTCTCTTATTTGATCAGTAAAGCTAAAACTTGGAAGTTTGAAGCAAAAATTCTCTTTATGGCTAAAAAGATGAGAGATTACCACTACTGCCTCTGGTCAGTATCTACCAATGCCCTGAAATCATGCAATGATTAGACACAATATTAACATTCAAACAGCAAAAGAAGACACAATAGAAACCTTCTCACCAAACTGAATTTGGATTTATTAGCTGTGCCAGAGACCAGTGAGGAATTCTAATCAGGGGTCCCCTACAATGAAGCAAATTTACTTGACAACCCAACCCTGTCAATATAAGACTTCACTCTGAATTGAAGGGAGGGAATTCAAGTTGCTCCTTCATCTCCTCAGCCATGAAAAGTGATTTATGCCTCAATGGTCTTTGGAGTCTCGGGAAGAATCTATAAAACTTACATGCAAATACTTTACAACCATAAACTAAATGCTAACAACATTCATGACAGTAATAAGTTACCTCGGGTGTAGCAATTTCTATGTTAAATGCAGACTGAGTTAGTTTGTAACATTGAAGGAATGATGGAGCAGACACACCTGGAAAATATTTCATATTAGTAGTATAAAGAAATAAAAAAATAATAAAGATATATACTGTACCTAATACAGCACACAAGTCTTCCATCTGAAAATTATACATCAATAAATCTTTTTGTTTAATTTACTGTATCGGCAACTTATAGACAGTATTAACAAAATAAAGTTAACAATGTTTATCAAAACCTACGCGTGGACTCTCTCCCGATAACAAATAATTCTTTTTAGAGAAAAGGATTAGTGTCCCCTTTTTACTTTTTTTTTCATCACATTCGCCACTTATCAGCTTACTAGCCGTTTGGGCGGTTTATCCAGTGTTAGTACAGGAGGAAACCGGGGACTGGGAAACCTATGGTGTTTGGTAGTGAGGGTCACACTGGATAACACCCTTCTCACGTGTGTCCAGGCCGAGGCTCGAACACCTTGACATATTGGTGAGAGTTATGCTCGTTACCGCTGTACCACAACTTGTTAAAAACAGAATCTTTTTCCACTGCAATGGTATGGTGGCACAGCACTGTACTGACAACATTGACAATGAGTCAATACCTTGGTTGTTAGATGTAGATTTACACATTACTGTATAAGGTATAGGGGTCCTCATTATACGTTGTACCATTGATATACTGTACAGTATGTTATATCACATATACTGTACACCGCTAACAAATACAGTATAAGAAGAAATTTTCATTATACGTCATTTGGTTCACATATATGTCGTCTGCATCATCTATGTGTATCCGAATATAATGCATAAATATTGTTAAAAACACCAGAAGCAGTTGTTCGATTTTGTTCATTTTTTCCACAGATGTTCTTTGGATGATCGTAAGTAATAAACACGATACAACACTTTTTATTTTAATTACAAGTATATTTTTTTTTGGCTATTCTCTATCTACAATCATAAATCACCTGTAGTGGGCAGGGTATGAAGGATGAGGGGAATTGAGGGGTAAACACGGTGAAAAAGTGATCATATGACACCAAAATGATGTCTCTATGTGCTTTGTACATGAAGAAATCAATTATTTACCATAAATATTCAGCCCAAAAATTTGTGGTGTTGGTGCATGTTGTTGTCTGCTCTTTGTTTGTTTAAGCTTTGATTGAGCGGGTTGCTTGGTCCGAGCATACTCTCACATCTACAAAAAAACATAAAATCACACCATGTCGCTTCAAGAAAATTGCTTATATTGGTACCAGATATCAAAGTAAGTACTTTCTGTTAGGAAGTTAGGTAAGGTTAGGCTATTTTATTGGTTGGTTAGGTCAAGTTCTGTGAGGTTCTGTGCACTGTCGTATCATACCTATTACTTACTATCTTCCAAAAAACATCTGTGGAAAAAATGAAAAAAATCAAACAATGCATTCTGGTGTTAGCCATCTGCTCCAGGATTACCAAATATTCCAATTTCATTCTGCTCTATCTCCTTATATACAAATGAATATAGAGTACTGTGGATGACCTTTTTTAAACTTAATCAGCAAACACATTGGTAGACACCTCGTTATCACATCTGCAACAGGCAATCATAGATGAATTTATTTTATTCTCACAAAGGTATGTAAACAAGGAATTTGGGGCAGATATGATTCGAGCATAAATAGAAAACAAGTTGGTGACAAGCTTTCCACACATCAATATTGCTTTTAGAATCTATCTGGTTGTCTTCGCAACAAGAGGAGAGGGCAAACATTTACGTATTTTCAAAGCTCATATGTATAAAGGACGGTCTTCAACAGCCATGGGGCAAACACAACAGCCTTTGCTTGTACTATTTTCGGTTGAAAGTGAAATCCTTCATGAAATGAAGGTTGATGACACTATCCATAATTTTACAAACAAAGTCAGTGGCTATTCTTATGGCAGCCAAACAAACCTACCCAAACCTTACCTAACTTCCTAGCCAGAGGGCGGACCCCCTGCCACATTAAACAGAATGCATTGTACTTAATTTGATATCTGGTACCAATTAAAGCAACTTTCTTGAAATGGCAGTGTAATTTTACATTTTTAAGACTCATGTTGTTTACGCATTCTTGATTTCTTATAAATCAAATAAATTACTAAAAGAAAAGCTTTGGTTAATATTAACGACTGACCCACGGACGAGTTATCCGTTTTACTGTTTATTTTCTTACTTTATTTTCATAAGTGAGTTCTGATACGGTAATCATTTCTTGTGCAAATGCTTTGTTTGGTAGATAATTAGGCGCCTAAGGTGAGCACTATTTTGTCTTCCCGGCGGTAATGCAGCGGTGACATCTCATCCCAGGTGGTAAAGAGCCACTCATTTTGACATATTTCAAAACACTCCGCCACCTGGGCTTGATCGACGCTGATGCTCAGTGTATGCTTAAAAACCGTTCGTTATGGACAGCTGCTTTCACGTCCACAAAAAACTAAATTACACCATATCATAGTAAGTTCATTCTGTTTAATATACCGAGGACCCCTGGCTAGGATGTTAGGTAAGGTTAGGTAGGTTTGTTTGGTTAGGTTGGTGAGGTCTTCTAACAATGCTTCTGCTGCTTGGTTTTTTTTATCAACTAAGGTTAGGTTAGGTTTAATTTAGAAATAAACACTTTATAACACATTTGCACAAACTGTAACAGCGTCCACTATAAAACAGTAAAATTAGGGCGTTTTTATAATCGTTTTCTATGAAAAATAGGCCAAGGGTCTGTCGTCAATAATTACCAAGGCTTTTATCTCATTTAATATATCATTTTAAATTTTTACAATATTTTACAGGCCTTAAAATTCCGTAGGCACAAAGCACTGTACCTATTGGACCTAATGGATAATTCGGCCCTACCTTAAATCCTACCAATAACTCATTGAGTCTGATAAGTCAAAGGTTAAAATTACACAAATAAAATTAAACTAGCTACCGTACATAAGGTCATTACACTACCTGGCTCTCACCTGTATTACCTTACCTAGGGAAGATGCTGACAAAACGATGAGACAGTTTTGTTTCGCCATTTTGTAATATTCATATAAAATAAACCAGATTACTATAATAATTAACAGGTGGTTGGTGACGGTAAGGTAAATGTCAGCTGGAGTGTTGAGCTTGAGGTTGTTGATGTCATCCGCCTCCCTCCATTGTGTTATATCTCCTCAAACAATTAATTATCTCTAAAACTATGTGATAAGAGTTCAATTTATTATATTTTTTATCCAATTTATCCTATTTCTTTATATTTTAAAATGCAGATGAATAATATACTATTTTAAGTTTTTTTTATGCCCTAGTGAGGAAATGTGAAACAATACGAGTATGTTCACTATTTAAACTTTGATGAATGAGTTTAATAATGTCGAACTTAACAGAACTTAAATGACTGAATGAGTTTAAGGTTTTACCGTTGCATTAAAGTGCCCAACCGGGTATTATTTTAATTGGACAACAACAACAACAGCAACAATAATAATAATAATAATAATAATAATAATAATAATAATAATATCATCATCATCATCATCATCATCATCATCATTATTATCATTATTATTATTATTATTACTATTATTATTATTATTCAACAACCAAATCTTGAGAATTTTATCTTTGCAATCAATAGTGTGCCACATAAATTCAAGGCAGTTTAGTAAATTTGGGGAAGAAATACAAGTGTTGGATAAATAAACGAGAAACTTAGAACAAATTATAGTAAAAATAAAATAAACTGATTAGGAAAAGTAAACGAGTTATTCCTGCAGTGTCTCTAGGTAAAATTTGTCATGAGTCATGTCAGTTAACTAGTGTTCAGGACGTAACTAAACTTTCATGTCGTTTTGGGTGATATTTGTAACTTCAGTGACCCATAAATTTCCTAGTTAGGTGAGTCATTCCTAATACACCCCGTCCCCTCACCCCGTCGCCCCCTCGTGACGTTGTGGATGTGGGTTTTTATTTGATTGTTTTATTAAGTAAATAATCCGTATGTGGATATAGACAGAGGGAGATATTGCGTTAAATCGTCAAACAAGATCATGATGGAACAGTAATGCATAAATAAAGGAGTGAAAGAAATTAATATTCATTTTTACTCCTACTGGAACAACATACTGTATGCTTGTGGGGTATGAGATGTGTTTGGTTCACACTCAGGATGGGATGGAGAAAGGAAACTCACGATGTGCTCTCTATATACATGTTGTATTGGATGTACAATGCAGCTTGGTGCTGGGAAGGCAGCATGGTTACAAGCGTGATGTAGAGAGAGCTGGTTGGTGAGGACGCTCAGAGAAGGACAGCTTGTGGGTCGCCATGCTCGCCAGCGGGAGAGAGGACCGCCAGGCAGGCGGAGGAGCGAGGACCGCCAGGCAGGCGGAGGTGTTGCTGGCTGGTTGGTGTAGGTAGAAAGAGACAGATCACCACGAGGTCAGGTCTTAAATAGCGGGGGTAGGCGTGGCTTAGCAGTTGACCCCCGCTCCGTGGTGTATGGCGGCGCTGGTTGACCTAGACCACGAGGCATACACTGGGGAATTGGTGGGGTCGGCTAGGCAGCGACAAACAGCGTTTGTAGGGGAGAATTCCACTACAGTGGCTTAGCAGTTGACCCCCGCTCCGTGGTGTATGGCGGCGCTGGTTGACCTAGACCACGAGGCATACACTGGGGAATTGGTGGGGTCGGCTAGGCAGCGACAAACAGCGTTTGTAGGGGAGAATTCCACTACAATACTCCCCCTTCCCTCCAGGCTGTGTAGGAGACTTGTTGTCTGCAGGGTTGCATAGCACATGTGAGGCAGAACGGGCGGTGCGTGCCTCATGTGAGACAACGGCGATGGCGTGATGAGCCGGTCGCTGGATACAACTGTCTAGATACACAATATCTGTGGGAGTAGAGAGGGAGAATAAGGGTGTGTGGAGACGATGAATGTTGTGCTTCCCTCACGGCAGGTACAGAGTCGACAGATGCGCCTGCTGGGGTGTGTGGACCTGGGTCAGGAGCAGGGGCTGCGTCAGCAGCAGCGGATGAGGGCTCGTGACAGCAGCTGGGTCCACGACAGCAGCAGGGTGCAGGACATTAGCAGGGAGTACCTGAGGGAGAAAGAGGGGTGTGTGGGTCCGCACTCAGGAACAGAGGCCGCATCAGTGGCGGCAGGGGTTACTGCTGGGCCGGGGTCGGCGTCTGAGGCAGGACGGGTGTGCTGGGGTCGTAAGAGGAGCGACTGTCTGCTTAGAGTAGCAGAGCTGCTCTAGGGTGTCTGACCTGCGGTGTAGAGACAGTAGCTGTAGAGCCGATGAGAGCTGCTTCTGGGTGGATAAGCCAGTCTTCCATGTTGCTTGAAGACTGGGAGCGTGATCAGTTTCTCCTCCATCCTGTGTGAGTGCGAATCTCCGGGAGTCACCATTTGTGGGGTATGAGATGTTTGGTTCTCACTCAGGATGGGATGGAGAAAGGAAACTCACAATGTGCTCTCTGTATACATGTTGTATTGGATGTACAATGCAGCTTGGTGCTGGGAAGGCAGCATGGTTACAAGCGTGATGTAGAGGAGCTGGTTGGTGAGGACGCTCAGAGAGGACAGCTTGTGGGTCGCCATGCTCGCCAGCGGGAGAGAGGACCGCCAGGCAGGCGGAGGAGGAGGAGGCAGGCGGAGGTGTTGCTGGCTGGGCTGTAGGTAGAAAGAGAGGCAGATCACCACGAGGTCAGGTCTTAAATAGCGGGGGTAGGCGTGGCTTAGCAGTTGACCCCCGCTCCGTGGTGTATGGCGGCGCTGGTTGACCTAGACCACGAGGCATACACTGGGGAATTGGTGGGGTCGGCTAGGCAGCGACAAACAGCGTTTGTAGGGGAGAATTCCACTACAAGATGTACCCACTTTGTTGTTGAACTTGTTAAGTCAAAACTCTGTAGCAGAATAAGTGTTAAAGGTATGAAAACAATCTTATCCATATAATTTGGGCTACGGCGACATGAAACAATGTTGTCATAACTATGTGTTACCTGAGCGTGACATAACAAACATTGACACACTGGAAAGGCGTTGAACTCCATTTCCGTTGTACGTGTTTACCTGTTTGTATTATGTATTATGTATTATTTTGGATACATCAACTGTGGCAATTTCAATTTTGATACGTAATTTCTAAGGTTCATTACTTTTATCCTCTTCACCACTGATCGACTCGTTAGCCGCTTGGGTGATGGGGTGTTCCAGTGGGCCTTTTAATTTGTCCTACACTCGGTAAAAACCCTAAACTACTATGACGTCATCACAGAAACTTCCTACTGGCCTTGACGCAATACAAGACTTCCACATGACGTCACATACGGTTCTCGGATATATATATAAAGAGGTGGATGATATCAGTAGTCAGTTAATTTCCAAACACAATAGAGTAAGTTACAGCTGCAAACTGTTACTTTAAACTGCAACTGTGAAAATATTCCCCTAAAGTGTGAGTATATACTAGTATACCCTGTACAGTGCTCGAATATTGATACTTTTACTTTTATCCTCATCGGCTCGTTAGCCGCTTGGGCGATCGGTCACGTCTCTGTTTTGCACTGTTGACAATTATTAGGCATGCACCTGCTCCAGTGCTTATAAAGTTTGGTCTTGAAACAGCTCACACTTGGTGCTGTCACAACACTCTCTGGCAGTGTTCCAAAAGTTCACACCTCTCACTCCGAAAAAGTTACCCTCACAGTTTTCTGGGCTTGTGGCTTCTTCAATCTTGAGCTGTGACCCCCTTGTGGAGCAAGCATCCGCCAGCTCCAGGTAAGGGCACTCGAGGAGTGCCCTTTGAGATGCATAGGCACCTCAATTAGGTCTCCCCTTACCCGTCTATAGTATAAGCTAGGCAAATTCAGTCGCTCTAATCTCTCAGGGTAGATGAGGTGCCGTAGTGTGTGGTGATTAATGGCACAAAATCATCATCCGTACCTGTCACAAGCGGGGTACCACAGGGCAGTGTATTGGGCCCACTGTTGTTTGTTTCTTTCATAAATGACATGCCGGACATTGTACACTCCTCCATACAAATGTTTGCCGATGATGCCAAGTTATTTCAGGAAATCAAGAACCAAGCGGACTGTAAAGAGCTGCAGAAGGACCTCTGTGGGCTCCAAGAATGATCGAAGAAATGGCTGCTGAGATTCAATGTCACGAAGTTAAGAGGATGCACCTGGGGCGTACCAACGGTAAGGAGGCGTGTCATGTGTCCCAACGGGATGAAGAAATTGCTTTATTTGACACTGAATGTGAGAAGGACCTTGGTGTGTATGTTGACAATGAGATGAGGTTCTCGGGCCATTGCGAGAAGAAGGTAATTCAGGCAAATAAATTATTGGGTCTTATAAGAAGGTCGTTCAGTTGGTTGAAAATGTTCAAAGGAGGGCCACCAGACTGGTGCCTGCCCTTCGGCACCTCAGCTACCCTGAGAGATTGGAGCGCCTGAACTTGCCTAGCTTATACTACAGACAGGCAAGGGGTGACCTAATAAAGGTGTATAAGCATCTCAAGGGGCACTACTCAGTCGAGTGTCCTTATTTGGAGCTGGCGGACGCTCGCCCCACAAGGGGTCATAGCTCAAGATTGAAAAAGCCGCAAGTCCAAAAAACTGTGAGGGCAAACTTTTTCAGAGTGAGAGTTGTGAACTCTTGGAACAATCTACCAGAAAGTGTTGTGACGGCACCGAGAGTGAGCTCTTTCAAGACCAGACTTGACCAACACTGGAGCAGGTTCAGGTACATTCAGGAGCCTGTGCATGCCCAGTACTTGCCAACAGTGCGTAACAAAGACGTGACTGATCGCCCAAGCGGCTAACGAGCCGATCAGTGGTGAAGAGGATAAAATGTAGTGCAGGCACCAGACTGGTGGCCCTCCTTTGAAAATTTTCAATCAACAGACAGTCCCTAGCATATCTCGGGACCAGACGGCCTGACAGTACTTCAGATGGTGGAAGCACTTCACTCTTGAAGATCGTTACGAGGGACGGACTGTCTAGATATCTGAACAACCTTCTTATAAGACCCAATAATTTATTTGCCTGACTTACCTTCTTCTCGCAATGGCCCGAGAACTTCAGCTCATTGTCAACATACACACCTAGGTCCTTCTAACATTGTCTCAAGTAGTGCAGTTTCTTCATCCGTTGGGACATATGGTATGCCTCCTTATCGTTGGTATACTAGGTGCAGGGGCAGATTCAGGAATATCAAAGGATTGGGTGGGGGGGTCCAAGTTGTGGGTGGGGGAACATGGCAAGCACAGAGAGCCCACCCAGCTGGGAGGGAAGGGGGGGGGGGTCATAAGTCCCCCCAGAAATTTTGAAGCCACCTGCACTTGATATTAGAAGATATTCTGAGGTCAATAGTAATTAATTTTTACTATACAAAAATGCCTGAGCATAATACCACGTTAAATAAAAAGTATTGGAATTTTCTGATGAAGAGGGGGGTTTCCGAATCCCCAGGAACCCCCCCTAGTTCCGCCCCTGAATTGGAAGCTCTTGCTAGTGGTTCAGCAGCTGTTGATGCCAATGTATGCATGCATATTCACACACACATACACTATACATTTCATTCGACTCCTTATATTCAAGATTTGTTAAAAGACACCAATTTTATGTGAACACTAATTTTTTCAATAAGTTAGAGGGAGGAGACTTACATACCTCAACTCTTTAACTTTTCTCCAGAAGGGTCATCGTTCTAAGGGCTGAAGGAGCCAATGTGAGAACAATTGTGTGAGATTCACAGCAACATTGTATTGCTAAGTCACCTCGATATTTCTGGTTAGGTTAGGTATGGTGGTGATACACATCAGTCCTCTTAACTGGATATGAACATGTGACTAAACCCTAACAAATTTGTACTGCTGAAAGTGGGTTACATAGGTTTGGTGGCCCATACGGGACAGCGTGCTTAAAACGCATTGAATGCTAAGCCATCTTTAGATACCCAAGAGGCACTACACTCAACACCTTACACTTCCTCAATTCCAAAGTTAAGTACCCATTCACAACATTGTGCATTAGGTGAAAATTTGCTAAGCTTAGGACAGAAGGTGAGCGCTGCACACCATGTTGTCTCACAAAGAAATGTAAGAGGAAAAAAAATTGAATTTAAGCCAGGAACAACAAATTATTTGAAATAAATGTTGAAGAGATATTCTATTCAAGATAAGCTGCAACTATACCTGTTATTAATTGTTTTGTTTTTTCAGGTAAGAATGGGTGACTCTGGAGGTGACTGTGGGGGAGGAGGAGGAGGAGGAGGAGGGGGAGGAGGAGGGGGAGGTGGTTGCAGCTTTGGTGGTGGTGGTGGTGGAGGAGGATATAGCAGCAGTCATGGAGGAGAAAGCTCTTACGTAGGAGGAGGATGGGACAGTTACAGTGGTGGTGGCATCAGTAACTCGGCAAGACATAACAACAGCAGCAGCCACACAAGAAGGAATGTGGGAAATAGTCAAAACCATGGCAGTAAAAAGGAGATGCGACAAACTCACGACCAAGGATGTTGCTGTGTTTGTTGATGGTACAAAACCCACTAAAGCAACATAACAGAAACATGTATTATATTTTTCTAATGCTCCATCTCACTCAGTGTTGGATGATCATGGGTTAACACTAAAGCTTATCCTGGACAACATGACAATTTACTTGGGTATAAATGAACTCCCAATAACCTGCACAAAGTTACCAGTGAAATAAGTAATTTTCTAGACTACGCAAGGTATGGTTTTATTGGAGTTGGTCAATTCATTTTAAAGGAAGTGCATTGACACCTTAGAGGAGCCATCATGATGGAAGAAGGCCGAGTTACTGTCTGTAGATACAAAGAACCGAGCCAACGAGTACGGGTCTCATTATGCATGTTATTTTTGTAATGAAATGGTGGATAGGCTGAGAGTGATGACTGTTGTCGCCCAGATCCTCCCTGGGTATGGGGAATACACACCCACTTGTTAAAGCCAACTAGTAAACTCCCATAATTCTGACTATGAATTAAATTTCCTAAAAACTCCATAAAAATTCTATGATAATTGTTTGAAAGTTGTCAAGTGTGAATCCAGAACATTAAGGACAAAGCCATTTTTTCACACAAGTATTGAATCAATTGAGTCTGTTTCCTAGTACAGGTATGACAAAAATACAAAATTATTTGTTATATCTATCACATTAGAAACATTTAATGAGTTTTTGACTATTATTTTATTGGCCAGCATGTGTCACTAATTTAGTGAACAAGTCATAAATTAATGTTCTGGTGCCATGCAGTTTATTTTCTTCAATAAGTACAAGATGGCTACCGAAATTTCGTTTTTGTAATGTTAAATAATTTTCTCATCAATAATTGTTTTTTTAATCAAAAGATAAAATGTCATTATTTGTTCTTGTGTTGTGTAGTTATTACTGTAAAGTACTAAAATACTTAGGTTCAGTTCATTGTATTTAAGTCATGATGTATGTAGAGGTACTGTATTTTATTAGGTTACTTTTGTCCGTACGGTAATTCAATACGTTTGAAAAACATTTCTTATAATCTTGTTTCAACAGTCCTACAGTACTTTTTGTACTTTACCCTTTCTGCCTGACCTATTTCTCAGTTTACTAGCAGGCCTGGTGATTGGTCAGTTCACTGTACCTCACTGCTGAGTTACTGGCTAAGTATTTGTCTCTTGAATAGGATGAAAAAATATTAATTTATTAAGAAAAAAATTAATCAGCACACTTAGCATTAGTGAACACTTGTGTAGTATTTCTGGTAAAACTGTGTTAAGAAAATGGAGGCAAGGTGTTGCATTAGAATTCTTGTGAGTGTTAAGTCAACAAACTCTTTGACCCCAGACTCATAACCAGCATGCTAAAGAATAATTTTATGAAAACTTTTAGCATAATCAAGATTTTGTAAAAAAAATAAATAAAAATAAAATAAAAATAAATAAATAAAAATTGGTTTGGGAATTTCTTCCCTAGCAGATTGTTTGGCTCCAAAATGACATAAAAACACCAAAATTGACCATGAACCAGACTTACGGTAACCATTATGGGCACATGTTCAAATACCTTTTATGATCAGGAACATGTACAGTACAGTACAATACAGGTATCCCATGGGATACGAATGAGTTAAGTTCTAAAAAAAATACATTCGTAAGGTGAATTTTCATGTCTCGAATAGAAAAACGGGTAAATATGGTTCGGTCCCCCAATGACAAAAATACCTGTACCCCTAAAACATGAAATCAGTTCACAAACAAAAAAAAACCTACCTAACTAATGATAAATAGTACACAACTACTGTAATTTTCTACCTAACAAATTAAAAACATTCATAAAATAATATCTAGATGACATATGCAGCTAAAACTATTAAGGAAAGCCAAATCAAAGTTTAACACAGCCCCCAGCGGCACCACTTGCCGAGATGCTGGATGCCAACTATTAGCAACAAGCTCCCTTTCCCACTCTCACACACAAAGAAATGTTTATTCCCTTTATGTTTTTGACCTTACGATAGTTATTTCTTTTACTTTGTTTGCACATTATGCATGTAGGATTGTGTGTGCATGTAAGCTGAGAAAAGGAAGTGAGGAAAGTTAAGTTTATGTATCCAAAACTACAAGTTGAAAAATAATCATAACATAACCCACCCACCCCCTCCAGCTCATCCTGCTAACTCTCACTGATGCACAAAGAAATATTTATTCCCTTTATGCTTTTGACCTTATGATAATTATATATTTATTGCACATTCTGTAAGGAAGATTGTGTGTTGATGTAACAAAGAAAAAATATGAAGTAAGTTATGTTTATATACCCAAAATTACAAATCGCAAAATAACCATAACTCCCACCTCAGCCTGGTAGTAGAGTGCTAGGGGGATGTGGCCGCCCCAGCTGACTCACGGGGGCATGTGATTTGAATTCTTGCTGGGACCAAAATTCATATAAGCGAGGGAAGCTTTTGTAACGTGAAAAAGAGGCGGTAATTAGGAAATTTGTATAAGCGAAATATCGTATCTCGAACATTCCTGCCTTGAGGGATACCTATACAGTATTGTGTATGTCCAGTACTTGTCAACCGTGTGTAAAAGTAAGAGAAACGACCTCAAAGATAAGAACCTGACAAGAGAGGCTGAAAAAGTCCTACTCTGTTGAAAATTATTCACTGAATTTACATCAGACATACTGTACTCTCATGTGACAATGAAATGCCACAATATATTTGGAAAAATTTGGAATCATGGAAACCTTGATGAGGATTTAACATTTATTGGAGGAGTCTATGATTACAGCATTTTTACAATAATACTTTACAACTAATATAATTTTCAAATATAAAGATAATATGGAATGGCTTTATGTACCACAGCTGGTACATAACAAATCTTTGTTAAAGTCTACTTTACATAGATAAGGTAACACTGAAACAAGTGACAACATAAACCTGTATACTGCAAAAGAAATAAAAGAAGACCTGACCATTGTGCACATTGATTCCGATTCCTACAATTTGAAATTAATTTTGGTTAAAACTTAAAAGTCTGCACCAATGTAGTTGTTATATATTTTATACACCAATGAGTAATTCACATATTTTCAGGACTAATGAACACAGGGGTAATACATAATTATATTAGGAGTGAAGAATGCCATCAAATGCTTCAAAGATTCCTTGAGCAACATCTGTCGCTCTTGATTTCAGGGACAACTGAAAGAAAAGAAGCAATTAAGGACAAAACACATCAATAATTTAATCAAAATCTTAACATCTACAATCACAATGTTACCATAATCAGTCTTCCTATATTGTGTAACCCCTTCAGGAAGTGAGAGGTTTAAGGGGTTGTGTAGAACATGTTTATTGTTTACTATCAGTAGCAAATACCCTTAAGTCTACCAGCTTGAGTTACAACATCTATACAGTGCAGGGGGGCCCCCCAAATTCGCGGGGGTTAGGTTCTCAAAATGGCTGCGAATCGCCAAAATCCGCTAATAACATTTGCTAACCGTGGGGGTACATTTATACTTGTGTACAAAGAAATGTATATTCCCTCTATGTGTTTGCCCTTAGGACAATTATTTCTTTTACCTGTAGTATTGTATATGTGTGTGTGTAGACACACACACATACACAAATAAATAATAATGGAAAAATACTCTCACAAATAATCAGAAACAAATTTATTAAAAAATTGAGTCTACCCTCAAGTCCGTGCTCTATTACAGTACTTTATTAATAGAGCACGGACTTGAGGGTAGACTGTCACATTTTTAATAAATTTGTTTCTGATTATTTGAGAGTATTTTTCCATTATTATTTATTTGTATGTGTTTTGTGTGTGTGTGTCTACACACACACATATTTACGATACAGGTAAAGGAAATTACTGTCTCTAGAACGAATGGCTCCCTGTCCCAGCCGTGAAAATGATGGCAACTTTAAAACTACCCACAGACATTCTTGGGTACATCCAGTGTGTCATCCGCGAATAATCGAGAACCGTGAAGTAAAAATCCGCAAACTTGGGGGGCCCCCTTTACAGTGTTACTCTACTCACTGGACTTTTGTTTCCACAGATAAAAAGTACATACAGTATATTAAACCCACCTGGGCACAACAGTAAAATATAGCAGGTTCTCTATTTTCTTTTACTTATAATTCTCAGTATGTCACTTTAACAGAGCTCTCTTCATTTTGTTACCACAAATGATTAGATGTCAATTATGTTATATCATGTTACTGTACAATATTAACATGGAATTAATAAAAAAAAAATTACACAGGTATTAAAAAACTGATTTGAAAATAGTTAATAATACAGTAATTAAAGAATTATTATGAAAAGTTTAATTTCTAAATAAAACTAAATTACATACCACAATGGTTGTATTGCCTGGCTGCACCTTCAGTTCAGTAAGGACCCAAATGCCATTGGTTAGCTTGATAGATTGGTACAACATGTCCTGACCTTCTACATTACGCTTGGCAATTGTAAAAATGTTTGAACTCTGCAACTTATTAGAGATTCCATCTGCAAAGAAATTAGTGAAGCTTTCAAGCATATTCTTTTTAAGTTTTAAATAAGAACAAGTTTTAATGACAGTGAAAGCTTCTGAAGAATCACATTTTAAATTGGACCAAATAAACTACAATGCTTCAAGTAATACATATTAATACTGTTGACATAAAAATAATCCCACTACAGTATACCCGGTAGTCATCAAAGCAATAAGTTTAAATTACTTTTTCATTACCCGTATGTGGCTTTCACCATATTGTGTTTCCTCACCAAAGAATTCATGTGTTCATTTGTCTCCACTTGGCTACAACATCCTAGCACCACTACTTTACATCCCCAGTACACAAGATACATTCATGAGAAATGTCATACACAAGACAGAATATTGTACAGCAATAAATATAGAAAGGTATAACTAAATTTTGAGATGTCGATATCTAAACTAAGCTGCACAGTGTATCTACAGTGACTAAAGTGTGGTTTCAAACTGATTTGCTTGAGGTGACCTGGCAGCAGTGATGTAGGTCTCGTGACCTTTTTTTCCCAGGTCTCAATCTCGGTCTCAATTCTGGATGGATAAGGTCTCACATTTTTACTCAAGACTTTTTGAGACCACAAATTTATTTACTATTTTTCAGGTGTGTTAGGAGGGAGCAGTCACTGGTCAAGTTTGGATTCCTGTTATAGTTAGGTATCCATTTATAGCTGGGTAGACTGTGGGTGCCCAAGGTTTGAACCAGTAACCCTCAGGACAAGAGGCAAGTGTTGTATCCACTCAGCCACCACGTCCCTAATGTTGAGAAATAATTATTGTTTTATCTTTGGCAAGTCACCAAAAGAAATATGAGGAACTTGAACCAATGAGAAAACAGCACATTGTATCTGCTCTCTTGCCAGAGTCATATTCTACCTCACTACCCCTTCTGGTGAATGCAACTGCGGCAAAAACTAAGTCAATTGTTGACTGACACTAGAGCCATAAAACAATGGATTGAAGTATGAAATCCCAATATACAGTAGAGTTTAATGTCAAGATGAATACTGTACTTCGTAAATATTGTTCCTATACATAATTTAGTTGTGTAATCTTAAAGTTATAAGGGTCATGCTATACATTAATTAATGGAAACCAAGTATTGTATAGTGGATTAACCCTTAAGCCCCGGGTTAGGGTGCTGCTGGCAGTACCCCCCCCCTCCCCGGCTGGGATAAATTTTAAAAAATCAATTAAAAAAAATAATAATAAATAAAAAAATGGCGTGAATAGGAGGACATACTGGAACATCACCCGGGGCCTAAGGGTTAATCCTGATATCCCTGATTACAGCTGAGCACAGATCAAGTGACTCCAGATACAGTCCATCCCAGACCTGGATCCTTCATGTGTGTGTGACTAGTGCTAAATAGATCAATCTATTCAGCTAACTATTCCACCATAATAATCAGTAGATCAGTTAGTCCTTTCTTGTCATAATCCGGAGGCTCAAAGGATATAAATTTGTAGCACAACCATGAGCAGTCCACATCTGTCAAATGTTCAACCATAAACCTGTAACCTAGGATCAGTTTCTTTTAGTTCCACCTTGTTCAAACATCATCCCCAAGGGAGGTCTAAAGTTGTGTGAAATGACCAATTTGTGCTTGGATAAAAACTGGGATTCCAGGATCAATCTCTATTTAAAGCTTAAGCATATCTCAGGTAACTCCAGTTCCCCAAGCCAACTAGAAATGAGCAGGATGGAAGGTACAAAACTTTACACAAAAGAGACGCTCACAGCGCTGATAGAGCTACACTACCTAACCAAATTCATCTTTCGAGAGCCTGCCAGAACACTCTTTTAAGTTCTACTGTATAAGAATTTGCAGCCAAATTCAGAAACCTATGTTTTCCAAATACAAAAATCTCATAACTACAATTGAAATTAAATCAGCTCCAACCATTCTAATATAATGCTGAAGGAGCTTCCTTCCTGATTCATACTACCTGTTGGTGCAACCCCCCTTTAAAAAATCCATTAAGAAATTTGAAACTGTGGCATACTTCCTCAAAACTTCTGGCATATGAAGGAATAGCTTAAAACTTGATGGAAACTGATAAAAAACCTGTCAATTTTTACTGAACTATTCAGGACTCAAGTCAGATTTCCCACTCTGATTTCCTCAGGGCTTTTCTTACATCATTTTACCAAACATAAAAAAATAATAAATTCAGAGAAAGTTTATTTTGTGTAGGCCCATCACACAACAACCAGCCAACACTGATGTTGGAAGTTATTCTGCAGCCCCAAATTGCACTTCCCCTAAATATTAACTACAATAGCCCAAGTCAGACCCACTTGTGGAGTAAAAAACTGTTGAGCTGTGCAATGTGAGACATTAATAAGAGGAAGCATCGCATAGACTGTTTGTCTGCACTACTAACATGATCACAAACCCCCAGACTGACTCAATAACCAATATAAACATTTTACAATGTCACTAACTATAATAATAATAACAACCATGAAATAACTTTACCCCCAAAAAACAAGAGCAAGTGTAACTACAACTGCTGCGTGTTCCTAGCTGCTGCACAGTATAGGGCTCCTAAGCCTTCAACCTTTGGGTAACTTGATGCCTCCAGATGATACTCTTTGCACATTAAGGTTAATTTTGGGAAGCAGTAGAAGCCATTGATTACTTTTCTGAATTAATTGGCTGAAGATACAAAACTATTTATCATCAATTACACCTATCAGAGATCCAGGTCAGAGGTTTTCAACTCCCATGGATTGTGGACTGTAACTGGAGATGCCTGACATGTGACTAGGCTACAAAAAACCTACATATTGTCCATAACACAAAGAAACATGGGTGATAATAGATATGTATAGTAATAATTCAGAGTGGAAGGAACTATATTTACCTGTAGCTGATAAGCCGTCTGTGGAAAGATACAGACTCATATGAGTAAGGGCACACAGCAACACATTATGATCACAATGTTCATACAAGAATAAATGCAAGTTCAAAATAAATGTCTAAACTTGTCACTTCAAGCCTATAGCAAAAAATCATGTTATTAACTGAAATATATCTGCAAAAGTTGTCCCATACAGGCATCTTTAATCAAAATAAATAAGTAAATAAAAATGTCATATTTTTCCCATAAAACCAATTCATATTTTAAATTTATCTTATATTTTTCACTGTAAATATTTATGTTTCTTGCAATACATTGGGATAGGAGTGATTGCCAAAAATGTTTCCAAAAATTCTTAAAATACCTGCATTATAGTATACCAAGTATTTTACACATCAAATTATTAAATACAAGATAAAAAACACATGCTTTCTGTTGCATCCTCTGGTAAAGTTACATAAAAATATACCACAATAAAAAGATATAAAAGTTCCACTCAAATAAGATTAAAACAAAAACTCTTACTACAAGAAATTACAAGGCTGAAGTTTGTATAAAAATGAACCAAATAAAATACAAGAGCATGTGTACACTTAATATATAAACCAAGTAGCTAAAGTAGGTTAAGTGCAGTTTTTTCTTTTACTCTGATGGGACACAGGGTGGCATGTATGAAGGTTCTCCCTCACACCATAACCTATACAGGTACTTTACTCAAGCTCAAATTAGACTTGCATAATCAATCATGGAATTTACTTGCCAATATAGGACATTAGTAACATAGTCCTTGCATCACATATCATAGACAAGTTGATGTAGGATATATATATATAAACCTCTCCAAATTGTCACCATTATAATTTTAAGGCCATTTCCCACGCTTGCATGGATTCCCAGTTATTACCAGACTGTATGGTCCCTTACAGCCTCTCAGCAGGTGCTTATCTCTGAGGTCGTTTCCCACATATGAACTGGATAATTGTCATTCAGTTCAGTTTTAAGAAAAAAACAATATGACTGGGATAAATCTTGTGTAAATGAGGCTGAAGCACAACTTAAAGAGTAGAAGGAACAATTTATGAGTGATTGGTTTATTTATTGTGGTAATAACCCTGGCGACGCAACACCTTAGGTCATATGCCACCGAATTAAACTAAAAGCTTAGAAGACTAAAAACAAATAATGCAAGAAAAAATATAAATAACAAATAGCATATAACTTTAATGAAAACCATTTAAATATTAATAGATAAAAGTCAAAGCTTATGTAAAAGGCCATCATCCTCCAAAAAGATGAGGACATCCCCCCCCCCCAGAGAGACGGTATGACTCATCTTCCTCCCAGAGACCAAGGGGCTTACAACGAAAATCTCAAGACTGGAGCACTCCACCAGGAAGTGTCAGTCACATGTGGCTGGATAATTTATGAGTACTATCTTAAATTCTACAACTGAAGTGTGTGGGTGCAAAAAAAAGAGGAAAGTAAAACAAAAGGTAATGGTGATACTAATCAAGAAGTATTGGGTGAGAAAATCAAGACAAATAGAAATGGCAGTTAACAATGAATTAGCAGATACTGTACAGTGTAGTCAAGAGAATGCAAAAGGAAAAAAATAAAATAAAACACCTACCAGCAGTCAAGTTCACATTTTCAATATTGAACTGAACTTCATTCTGGCTTGGGATGTCCTTCCAGGTAGAGAGGAATACACGTTTGTCCATCGCTCCGTCCTCAGAAAAGAATATATGCATTGGCATCACCGTCGCAAAGTAAAACACGTCCACACTGTTCTTTATGGCTACCTGTTGGCAAAAGTAGATGTGGTTTAGCATTTAATACAAGACAGAAAATAAAAGTACTGCTTATTAAACAAACCCTGACTTTTGACCCCTACATCAACAGAACAACTCCCTGATACAGTTTGGTGAAGATAGCAGGTGCAAAACAAATTTAGTTACAGACATCATCATCAAGTACAATACACAATGAATATTAAATAAATGCATATAGAAACAGAAGTTAACATGCCTCAAGAGACTAGATTCAGATAAACGAATAAATAAATAAAAGAATCATCTAATCCAATGCATTATAACAAATACCAGAGTGGCACAACCTAATGAAGCAATACTAATTAGCATAATCCTGCATTAGGAAATTTGATACAATGAAATATTAAATATTTTCAGTTGAGGATTTTGAAGTAAATGTTAATAGTTAACTCATCACACGTGTAACAGCTTTCTACTTATTTTTTGTATCATTTCACTACTTGTCAACTTACTAGCCATTTGGGTAGTTGTATCCAGTGTTAGTACAGGAGGAAACCAGAATCCAGTTAACTTGTGCTGTTTGATAGCAAGGGTCACACTGGATAACTTAATGTATTGGGAGTGGTGGTGGTACTTAAAGCCAATAATTAAAGAAATCCAGCAATGTTGATAATCTTTCTTCACAGAAGACTAATACAAAATAGTGTCTTACTGTTGCTACTGTACTGTACCTGTAAGTTTGTGAGAGGATCCATGCGCTGGACAGGGCCACTTGTGGTGAGTGCGAGGCTCACATCAATAGACTGATTGGGGGCCAAAGGAGCAGGCACGTTCAGAGGAGAGGCTGGTGTGATGCCAAAGCTGTTCTTATTGAGCTGAATAGCAAATCCTGTTATTGGCTGCATAGCTTTGTTATGTATAGTCATGTCCATAGAAACAGCTCCAGCTCTGAAAATAAAATGCAAAATTGTATCACTGAATGACTATACACACGAATAGCTTTAAAATATGCACTAAAAAACATTCGGATGAAACTGATCACCGACTAAAGTGCATCCATATGTGCCTTAAAAAGGGAAATTTATAATAACACAAAGTTATAAATTAATTGACATATGTTATAATTATTTTGATATCACATTCAGCCATATTAATTTTTGTGAGGGGACAAGAACCATTTACTGTACATGTTTAAGGATCAAATTACTTCTTTGAATGTATCGAACACTTCCTAACGACAGTCTCAAAAAGTATGTATTGTAGTGCATCACAGTTCTTAGGCCACTTGTGAGTGAAACAATTTAAAGAGTACACCACTGTACATTATATTAAAATCCTTACTTGCGAGTAAAGGTGCCAGTAATCTCCATTCCTTTCCCACGATTTGCTGGCAGTAATACTTGTTTGGGGGGAGAATATACTGGTGCAGATGATGATGCAATACCAAAGATATCACCAAGGAGACCTGGACACACAAACAAACCAATTTCAAATCATTGCAAACACTTACAGTATAATAAACATCACAATATATTTAAAAAAATAAATAATAATAATATCTTAATGTGGTACAAAATTTTAAATTCAAAATCACCTTTGAAAATGAAAAATTTGCTAAAAACTTATGAAACACACAACATACATTATTCAGTATACATATTTATTGTTTTTTCTTAAATACACAAAGAATGAGAGACTGATCCTAATATCTTGCTTTATGGTTGATGTCCTGTTTTAACCTAACCTAACCCCATCTTCCTTTACCACAATACTGTTGTTGTTATTGTATCTTTCCATCACCCAGCTGGACTCATTTTACTTATTTAATTTAATTTTATTTTTTAAAGAAAGAGGAAACTTCCAAATGATATGCGTGTTGTCACCCTATAAGAAAGATCTCTTTCTTACACACTCTGAGCTACAGTGTGCTTATTATGAGGCACTTTTAATGTTTCTGAAGGTTAATGGAAAATTTATGGAGCAACAAAATTATCAACACAAAATACACAACCATGTAATTATACTGTACAGTACATTCTTACTTAGAATAAGTTAAAGTAGCTGCATGGCAAACCACAGATTTAAACCCCGGTTCAGGACACCTTATACATCAGGCATTTAAACACTCTGTCCTAAAAATTTAACAAAAACTATATAAATATCAATAAACTTGGAACTAAAAAGAACCATTCTGGTCCAAGATAGAACAGGTGGTTGAATCAAGAATTCTGTCGTGAAAGCAAGAGAGACACTGAGTTTGCTTTTAATGATCGGCCAAAGCAGAGAACAATCAGACGGGAGAAACTATCAGGGTCCAGTGATATATCTGTTTTTAATGACAACATGCATTTTCTACAGGAACCTTTCTCTTGTAGAAATGAGGAATCCAGCTGGGCATTGTAGTGTAATGTTGTAGAGGTGTCCAGCTGGGTGTTGTAGTGTAATGTTGTAGAGGTGTCCAGCTGGGTGTTGTAGTGTAATGTTGTAGAGGTGTCCAGCTGGGTTTTTGTAGTGTAATGTTGTAGAGGTGTCCAGCTGGGCGTTGTAGTGCACTGTTGTTGCATAACACTTATGGTCAAGCAAGATGGGGTATACATCTAGAACCTACTTGTGTTTACATATTAAAGGTCCACTTACAGAGTCCCTATAACAAATCATTATAATATGACCTTACAACACGTAATAACAGGGCAACTATCCAGTATCTTACACAAACGGCTTCAACTTATTCACTACCTGTACAAACAATACTGTGAAAATCTATTAACATCAAATACCAGGATAAAATAAAACTGGGGATGTAAAGTAGCTAAAACAACAATCTGTGCAGGTGGGGGTTGACATGCTCCGAAATTTTACGTGTGACTAGTGACAGCCTCCGTGTGACTAGTGACAGCCCTCATATACCAAAATTTATCGTCCATGGTCTCATAATGTTTCCCACAAAGTATGCACAGATAGTTGTTTTAGCTACTTTACAAATTAGTTTTGCTTGCTGATAAAAATTCTTTGGTTATGATTTAAATACTTCGCATGCTGTACATTTATATTAAGTCCTTTCAGTACCTGTGTCACCTTATCAATAGCATTACATGAAAAGAAGAAAGATATACATAAATATCAAGTAAGACTGTCTTGCCCTACACTATGGCAAGAGCTGTGTTTTATAATTAGTTAATAAAAATGAAGAATTATTCCTGAAATCCTATTACAACTGACTCAGAACTGAGCAATTCCATGTACAGTAGTCAGCAATGTAGCTGTCAAAACCCCAGACCCCAGGACTAAGACTTGTGACCAGGATCACTGAAGAAATTCAACAAATACAGTACAGGACTTTTTTTTAACAGGTCTCTACATTAACCTGGTTTATGTGACAAAAACATGATTACTGATCCCATGGTAAGGTTGTCTCAGGCTCTGAACTGAGTTACCATGAGGCTTTCTTACCTATATAGATAGAATAAAAACAATAACAGTCTTATTTTTGTAGTATTGGTGAGGAATATAGTTATTGAATAATTATACCTGCAGTTGATGAGGCAGCCACTGGAGGAATCCCAGGGGCAGGGGCACCTCCTACCTCAGCTCCACCAACTCCCAGTAAGGAGTCAAGACCCCCACCCAGGAGGTCCAGGGTGCCACCAGAGAATGCTACCAGAGGAACAAAGGATTCAACTAATGGGTTTAAATACAGTACAGTACACAGTGATGTTCCTTTGGTTACAGTTTTAAGTATAAAGCTTTACTTCTGCAGGAAAATCTAGGTACATGATGGTAAGCTAAATGGTAATTAGTATTATTAAAATTAAATTTTATTGTACAGGAATAAATATAAGATATATACTGTACTGTACATTAACATTATATTAGTTAAGCAAACTATCTCTAATTCTATGTTTCCAGGTAATTAGAATAATAATTATACTAATAAAGACAAAATATGAGACAACCTGTTTTACTGCTAACTAAAAGAACTATACAGTAAACAGCTGAAAATGTTATGAAGAACGTCAGAACTTTACTAAATATTGAGCTCCCTGAATCAATGGTTTAAAGAGATGTTTCCCAAGCAGTAACTCCAGCCATAACAGCCTGACAAACAAGTTTAGGTGAATCTACTAAAAGTAAATTATATTTCAATCTTGAGTGTTGAGCAGTCAGGGAGCATCACTTGAGGCATACAGTAGTTCTCCAGGCTGGTCAGTTATACATTTTCACCCAGGATGACACTACCTCACTTAATGTGACCAAGGGTTCATAACTCATTTCTACAAATACTGTGCGAGTCTCACTCAAAAGGACTATCCTACTAATGTGAACAAACTGTTACATAAATTCTATCCAGGATTATGATTTCCCACTTAATGTAAGAAAGTGTTAATACTTGAGAGAGTGAGTGAGATACCTGGCTGTGCTGCAGGTACAACTGGTGGAGCATTGATATCCATGTTGAGGAGGTCTGGGATAAGGGAATCCTGATTTGGAATAACAGTTGGCTGCTGCTGCTGCTGTTGCTGCTGCTGCTCTCCAGCAGTTTCATTGTCACTACCACCTGATGACTAAAATGCACAATGTGTGTGTGAGTTATTTGTTTCAATCTAACCTAACTTAAAACACACTGTACTGCATGTAGTATTACTGCTGTATTCAGTTTGATAAAAAAAAAGGGCTATCAAATAAACCATGCAATAAGCTACACAACCCTTTTTCAGCCAATAAGCAAATCCACAACCCTGGGGTATTGGTGGTACAGCAGTAACCAAAGTATATCTCAGTCCCGTGCCCTGGGTTCAATCCCCAGCCCAGGACAGATGTGAGAAGGGTGTTATCCAGTATGACACCACCAGGTTTTTTCAGTTTACTCCAGTTCTCCCTGCACTAACACTGGACAATGAAGATTATAATAAATCAGATGTCATTAATCTTCCAAATATTTCTTCCACTTATTATTTTTCATGTGTTGGTTACTCCCCACCGTATCTACTATTTTACTTTTATATATCCCTTCCATATCTCTTGTCTCTCTTGTAATATTTTGCCACAATTTTTCACATCGTACAAAATCATGGCTCAACTTTCTTAGCACATACCAATCATTCCTTCACCCTTTTGTTCTCCTCTTTGTGTTGTATTCTTGCTTCCTTCTCTCCCACTTATATATACAGATTTTCCCCTTGCCTCCTCCTCCTTCCCAATGCCACTTTTATTTGTGTTCCATCAAGCATCTCAAACATTCATAGTGTTTCAATAAATCTACCAACCAACATTTTACACTGTCGAGATTTGATTATATTGCTTCTCTCTTGCATAAACTCTGACCATCTTTCAGTGAACCATAAAAGATCATAAAGTATTTCAATCCTCAAAAATGTGGATCTTTACATCCACTATATAATATCATGCTTACACCCATACTGTAATATCTGGTCCTAGTATTTCTTTTTTTTATTCTTTTCACTAAGTTAGGCACATGTACTCTATTAAGTCTAACTAAGTAGACCTTTGGGGTATCATCTTCCTTCCTTCTTGATATAAATGTTTCAAAAGAGCAACTGTCCACATCTACTGCAGGATTTCTTACTGCTTACCATATCAAACACCTTTTAAGATGTTACTTTCTATATGGTTTTTTTCATCTCATGTTCTAATTCTTCAATATACACTAAAGACCTCATCTTTACCAATGCCAATTATTGACAGCCTTAAGCTGGGCAAACCCATTTAGAGAACATCAAACTTCCCTCTTAAGTTCTCTGCATCTACAATTCTAATTTTATCCTCAATGTACTAAAAATATCCCCAACATACTGTATACAGGAGGTTCCAGACTTACAAGCGCCTGCCGATACAAATGGGATTAAACTTGAAATTACAGTATATTATTTACCTGATGACTTATTTTTTTTACTTTCATTTCTGTATTTTGTCATTCTATTTCTTATTTTGTCTTAAATCAAGTGATTTTAGGTGTATATAAGGACTTAGGCTATGATATAGCGGGATTTTAAATTTTTTTTTTAAGTACGGTATGCTCATAGCATGTGTTCCGACTTACGTACAAATCTGAGTTACAAACGTCCTCAGGAACAGAACCTGTTCGTACCCCGGGCCCCCTGTATTTAACTTTACAAAGCCATAAGATCTATGACATTGAAAATATGATGATAAAACACAGCATATTATTTTCTCAAGCAGCAAACAGTATTAGCTATAGCAAATCCTTCATCACCCACCACACACCTTAGGCAGCGCCCTACGAAGGCCTGTACGTCCCTCCACAAACGCAGATGGAGGCTTATGGTAAACAGATGCAAGAGAAGCAATGTGGCAGATGAGCTCATCCAAGAGTGTGGGCTCAATCAAATCAGTTTCCTCTGCTATGAGCGGCTTCTCTGCTAGAACAACCTGAGGAAGATGATTAAGACATTATCACTGGATTGAAAGGAAAATTCTTAGGTACATCTATATTCCTGAATAAAAAATATGAACATCCTCTGACAGTGAAAAAGAATAGAATAATAAATATAGTTTAACCAGAAAAGTCTCCAAATCACCTTTTGCACGGATACAAAGTTTAAGAAGCCATAACTCTGGACAAAACGATGGAAAACTGTGATTATTAACTTCCTCTTAAATCTTTTTACACTGGCAATGTTATGTATCTATAAGCCATAGCAAATTAATATCCACTGATATTATAACATTCATAAAGATGGATGCACACAAAAGGATGCCTGGTATATCTATTTCCCTCTCCAGACAATAGCTGACAGTCATGTGTAGCTAAGTGGTAGAGAAAATCTGCCTCATAAGCCAAGGGTCTTGAATTCAATTCCTGGCTGGAATATAGACTGGGTTTCCACCTTATACACTCAACAATATATTAGTACATACACTAATTGCTTGTTGAAGTTGAATCGACCATTTTTGAAAAATTTGTGGCAAAATGTTTAAATTTTTGTGTGAAGACATAAATGCGGCATTTATGAAGATTTGTTCATTTCTTTTTCATGCATACAAGTCCAATACTACTGTTTCTGCCAGTGTGATCATTGCACAGTGGCTTTAGTAAACTGAAGGGTTAAAGTTCAATAACCAATATTCAAGAAAATTTAAATTCAATAATACAATTCAGTCACAAAATCCTACATTATACTACACAGTCTCTCACCTCCTTGGCAGCTCCTGGGTCAGTGGACAACAACCTCCAGTATATGAAACCTCTGTCTCGCAGGTCAGGGTTGTCAGAGTCCTGTGTGGCCAGGCTCAGCACCTGTCACAGATAAAATTGTTTAGTCTACAACACAATATAATACAGTATTTATAACAAGACTCTTCATCTCTTGACAAACTAAAAAACTCAATGTTGTTAAGAAGCACTCACTGAGGGGGTATAATAACACTTCCTGTTATGCACAAACACACTATAACCTCAAATCTGTTATGTAAAACAATATACAGGTATCCTTCATTTAGCGTTTATTTGCTTTAGCGATAATTTTTTTTACACCCTTTCTCGCTTCATGTTTAGTCAAAATTCAGTTTAGGGATAGTCTCACTCACTGGGAAGGGGAAAACTGGGGATGAGGTGGCCTGTGAGATGGCATGTTACATGTAATGAAACTATAAAAGTTGTGGGAAAATTATTACAATACTTTAAAGTGGCTTAGATATAAGAAAATATAATATGAAAATAAGAAAAATCAAGAGCATGAGTGTGTGTATGTGTGTGGGAAGTGAAGGTATGTGTGGAGAGAGTGGGCTGTAACTTTCTCGCCTGCCCAGCTGCAATACCTCCCCCAATGTGACATCATGGCATACACACAGCAGCCACACACGTCTCTGAGATGGCTGAACTGTGACATGTCACCCAGAGGATGGCGTGAGTGGAAGGAACTATTTTTCATACATAAAATATATGCTATTGTATTTTATGATATACTATGTATCAATTTTATTGTTCATCATCGCAGTTTTAGTTCATTTTGGACCTGCTCACCTGCTCACAAATTTTTTTAACTCTGAACTAAATCATTTAGATAGAAATTTGGTGTTAATAAATCAATCATTTCACTTTAAAACCATTTATAATGAATTTGTTTATTATTATTATTATTATTATTAGCGAGTACTGTACTCAGTGTTTACCGCCCTGCTGTTTAAACATGTTTTTCTCCCCCCGTGCTTCATTGTTTTCACTCATACAGCGATAATTTCACAACATTAATTTTTTTTCACGAATGCAACCCCATCATTAAATGAAGAATACCTGTAAATATCAATACAGTACTGTAACACGAATGAATTGGTGAAAATATCCAGTAAGAAATATTATAGTACTTTGATTTCCAAAACCTAAAAAAATTACTATTAAAGATAAGGAAAAGATAAATAACCCTACCTGCTGAACCAACTCCTGTGTGTCAGTGGGTCTTTTTAGGAAGAGTTTGACAATAGCAGTGAGGAGCTGTAGCTGCACCTGTGTGTTCTCATCATGGAAACCCTCCAAGAAGCTCTCAAGAAGTTCATCTGCATTATCTATACGCTCTGCATATTCTCCAATGATCCAAATCATTGATGCCCTGTAAAAATTGGGGAATTGTTATGCTGTCCCTTATTATCATTACAGTTGAACAGACACTTTATGATATACCCTACACACATTGACTCACATGAGAGAACCTCCACTTTATGCTTCCTGAGCTCATTGGCAATGCTACATTCACAGCCATCTTCCCAAACATGCTTGGATCTATCAAATCCACAAGGGAAAAAGATACGTCTGATATGGATGTTGCTAATAAACGGCCAGAACAACTAAAGTTTCTCTTCATCTGACCATGTTGCCTCCAATGAAAAGCAGTACCTCAGAGGGATCCAGGGTAGGAAGCTGAGCTATCTATTCACTCTTGATCATAAAAAGAAATTTTAAGATCAATCCAAATTCAAGATTTTACAAGGTGAGGGAAGATGAGGAAGGTGATTAGCCATATGGTGTACCCAAAGAGACTAAGGAATCACAAGTACTGCAAAGTTTAAAACAATGAAAACCAGGAGAGGATACCACAGACCTCCAAGTAGAACGTGACAGAAATAAAGCCGAGATGGTCTTACAAAACTGATCATAAATTACCTGGCCTCGGGTTCATCAAGTGTGTCAAGATTCTCACACAGCGTAGAGATGATGCTTTCATATTTATTGGGATACTTGCGGAAGATGTCCTTAATTACCACTATGGCTTCCTGCACCACGTAATTCACCTGGAAATATATAGATAACTTAATGTCAAGTCCAAAAAAATTAATAATAAAAAGTAACGATTTTTTCCTTCCTAGGCTCATCAAGAGAGACTGGTGGAGATATCACAGGTCATTAATTTCCTCTATACAGTGCTGTAAAGCAAAAAAGTGATATTTCACAAGTAATCTTCCATTCTGAATTTAATAACAAAGTTTCCCTCTGATCACACAAAGCACGAGAAAATATTACTGCTGGTACGCACTTTGGTTTGGATCAGATCCAGTAGCGTGGAGACACATCTCTCAGCAGATGTCTCAACCTTGATGGCACAGCGTCCAATTGCTCTTACAGCTTTTCGTACAAAGTCAACATCAACTTCAGTAGCGTACCTGTAGACACATAATTTTCTCATTAAATATTCCAAGACTTGATTTACTTATATTCATCTCAAAGATCTATGACCTGTCTCTTGAGAGGTTTAGTAAGGACCATTCCCCATGTATTATTATTACGAACTGACACACACATGCACACGCACAATATCTTTTTCAGCCTTACACTTCCTCTCCCACTATACAGTACTACAGAATGGCCAGAACTAAGAGCAAACACAGACTTCCTCTTTGTTTGCCATCACTGTCCACATTTGCTGTTATAAATGTTACCATATGCCATTCAACACAGTAAACTCCTATACTGTACTGCACCTTGCTGCTTCCTGAATATCAATCCCAGGGCTCTTACATCTCCTGTATCCATCACCTCATCCTTTCACCTCCTACAAGATCTTCCGGTTCCCTCCAATTAATTTCTGACTTACAGCTACATTCTTTTTACCAATATCTAACATCCCAGTCTCAGCAAATCCCTGTATTAGCTCCCATTCACAAAGCTAGAATTGTATTACATATATGAAGTTGCCTATTTTCCATTTTCTTCTTCTCCAAGAGGACCAATGCACTTAGCTTGAGATCCAAGAGAGGACAAGAAGACTGTTTTAACCAGGCCAATGGTAAAGAAAACAACTTACTCCTTCAGTTCAGACAAGACTTGAACAATATTGGCCTCAGAAGCTAAACGAATCATGATGTCCAGCTTCTCCAGTTTCACATAGATGGGATCATTATATTTGACAAAGAAAACTTTCATCTCATGCTTCAGCAGTTCAGGCCGCTTCTGGACAATCAGGTTGATGTTCCTCAGAGCAACGTACTGAACCTGAATAAAATGGAAGACAAAACTTATGAGAGAAATCACCTAACTCTGAACAATGAATCATCTGCATTATTTCTAAGTAAGGAGCCATCTGCAAGAGGAAAGAAAAACTAACTTAAAATGGTTGATATGCACCTTAAACTGATAAAGTCATATGGAATAAATTTTTAACTTTAACAAGACTACAGATATATAATTGTGGACAGTTGGAACAAAAATTCCAGAGCAAACGTAAAATATCACTTGCAAATAATAATAAAAAATATCTTCCTTTAATTTTTTGAAGTCTTATCCTACCTAATACTGTCTATGGTTGCCTGATATAAGGGTACCCACCTACCCCACCACCCAGCCACACTCACAGAGCTTCCCTTCATCGTTGGCGCTCACTCCTTCTTACCAAGTTGTACATTATGTTCTGCCATGATATTCCCCTTTTACAACAAGGTTCCACATCTGGTTTACCCATTGAGGCCTCACACAAGCTACCATCACAAGCCAGCAACACATCCTTCCCCATTAAGCACTCAACAACTTGCTCTCTGTTCATTGTTGCTTCCTTCACAGACACTTCAGGTGCCTCCCTTCATAGTACAATCACATCAATCAACTTATATTTTATTCTTCTAATCAACACAATTTCTATATGTTTGTTTTCTCTATTATTTTACTTTCATGAACACTTATAATTTTCTTTCTCTGTCTCCATTCACTCTGAGCACTCCACATTTTCCCACAATCCCCTCCATTTCCCTATCACTAATTCTTATATTTAAATCCCTCATCACTCTTAACTCACACTAAACCTTCAATGCAGTTATTATTGTCTTACCAGAGGTTCTCCCTCCTTCTTGCTTGTCTCAATCCCTGGTGCACTTGTATATAAGAACATAAGAAAATAAGGAGTCTGCAATAGGCTGGTTGGCCTGTGCATGGCAGCGCCTGTTGAGATTTACAACCACTCTCTTTCGTCCATGAATCTATCTAGCCTCCTTTTAAAACTTTCCAGCATCCCAGCACTTACTACAAAGTTGCTAAGCTTGTTCCACTCATCTACCACCCTATTTGTGAACCAGTTTCTTCCTATCTCCCTCCTAAACCTACACTTATCCAACTTAAATCCATTGCTACAAGTCCTATCCTACTCGGATATTATAAGAACTTTATCTATATCTCCTTTATTGATTCCTTTCACCCAATTAAATACTTCTATCATATCTCCCTCCACTCTTCGTCTTTCTAGGGAATGCAAGTTTAGTTTCTTTAATCAATCTTGATATGGAAGTTTTCTAAGTCCCGGAATCATTTTCGTCATTCTTCGCTGCACCGACTCTAGTGAACTGATATCCATTCTATAATAGGGGCACCAGAACTGAACCGCATAATCGAGGTGCGGCCTGACTAGCGCAAGATATAATTGCAATATGACCTCCGCACTCTTGTTACTTGCACTTCTAGATATAAAACCTAATACTCTGTTTGTCTTATTTCAAACATTAAAGCATTGTTTTCTAGGCCGAAGGTCCAAGCTTACAAGTAACCCTAAGTCTCTCACAAGTCGACTTTTCTAAGTTGATGTTGTTAAGGCTGTATACATTGACAGTATTTGTTCTTTCAATATTAAGTACGCTGCACTTGCTGGTGTTGAATATCACTTGCCATTTTTCTGACCAGTATATTTAAATCCTCCTGTAGCGCATTTGCATCATGCCCTGAATTAATCTGCCGCCCTATTTTGGTGTCATCCGCAAACTTGCTTATGTCACTGCTGATCCAAGTATCTAGATCGTTTATGTCGATTATGAACAAGAGTGGGCCCAGTACTGACCCTGGACAACCCCACTAGTTACACAGCCCCACTCAGATTTAAAATCATCTACACTGACCCTCTGTGTTCTAACGGTGAGCCATGATTTTATCCAATTTAAAACTTTCCCCTCGATACCATGACCCTTAACTTTTCTCAGAAGCCTCTGATGCGGTACTCTGTCAAATGCTTTGCTCAGGTCTAAGTATATAACACATTGTAATTTTCGTCATTCCCTTTGTAAATCCATGTCGAGTCGTAGATTAATTTGTTTTTCTCTAAATGCGATTGGACGCTATTTGCTATAATTGATTCAAGAAACTGATTCAAGAAATTTCCACTATACAATACTGTAACCATCTTCCTCACTACTTTTAATCTGATTCATAATATTCTAAAACTGACTCCCTCATGTTCTATCTCACAACTCCATGTGTCATCACTCAACAATAACAACTTGCTCTCCCAAACTAACCTCAGGTTCAGATGACAGTAGAGTTACCAAGGGTGGAGCTAGCTTCTTGGTGAGATTCTTGACAAATTCAGAATCACTGACCATCAACTCCATAAATTTCATGAGGCATTTCACTGCAGACAAAACAACAGCAGCGTTGGCATGAGCCAAGCGTGGTGTGATGCGCTCACAGATACTGGTAGAAAAACAAATATCAATTAAAGACTCATGGTAGTCTTATGACTGCAAAATAACATTCTTAATACATAAATTTATAATGGTCAATGATAACTTATGAAAGGTGATTGGATACTGTAATTTACTTTCTCTCACTAAATTCAAAGCAATTACTTTTTCTGAGACAAAATGCAAATTTCTTATAACCAAACACATTTCCAGCAATTTTATTTCCAGAAAGCAAACTTATTCTATAAACACAAGTATAAAAACTGAATAAGCAGAACTAACCTTTGTGCCTCTCGCTCATCTTTGGGACTAAACTGAGAAAGAGCATCAAGGATAAACACCTGGCCCCACTCAGTACACTCATTGAGAGCTGTGAGGAGTTTGTTCATAGTGGCAGCATTAAGCTCCATTAGAGGCTGGCCTGAGCTGCTGGCTTCATTGATTTCAGTCAGGGAGGCCACAGCATTTGCTACAACCTGTGGAACATCATAGCTTACAAATAATATCTATGGTTTGAAAGAGTCGTCTCGTTACCCGGAGCTCTCTCATCCCTGGAAGAGCTCTGCACCAATTGTTAAGGCTAACAGGGATACTGTATCGCTGTACCCTGTTTTCCATCCCCCATATCTTTCAAGCAAAGCTTAAAACCTTAGTACAGTACAGTAGTACATCTCATTACTTGACACCTGCACGTCCAGCACATCATTAACTGGAGATGAGATTTTCCTCTCATTATGTTCCAATCACAGTTAGATGGGAAAAAACAACAATGGGGCAAACAAACCATACTGTACACCCTGTAGTTAGGACACTGTCTCAAGAGATGTAATGGTATGTCAACTTACAGAATTGTTTTTTAGGGATTGTAAATGTTCAATTTAGTGTGGCACAACTACTAAGCAGAATTTTCATACACATATTACATATGAGAATGATTTTGCAAAAGTGTAGAGGTAGACAACAAGAAACTAATGTTAAGTTAGGTAAAATCACTTCATATGCCTATTTTCATCTTATTTAGGCACTGTATTTTTAGAGCACAGAACAATATAGCCAAGTTTTGCACTAATTCACCTCAGGGACTGTAACTATCTGTAAAATGTTTTGCCACTGGGGATGGGGAGTAAGATGGAAGCAAAGGGGTTAACTGCAAACACTTCTAATCAATCATATGGCAAAATCTCACTCGTCAAAACTTGATGGTCATTTTACTTCACATACGATATTTATGCAAGCTAAGTAGAAATGCATTTTTAACACTACACTCTTATAGAATGTCTAAACCAATTCCAATGACCAAAACTTTGTTATTCAGATGTGATACAAATGTTACACATCAAATACTAAAGGCAAAGCAGAATAAAATTTCCAATACCATTGGGTTGGAATCAGAGAGAAGCTCCTTCAGCTGATCAAGGAATCCTTGGTCTTCTACCATAGAGGCATTAATGTCGTGCAATTTAGCGACACAGATGGCTGCAGTTTTCCGCACATATGGATCTTCATCCTTCAAGCATTTGCGCAGTGGTTCACAGAGATATTCTGTAATCTTGTCAACGCGGATGCATCCCATGGTCCGCACAGCCAGAGCTCGAATGAGAGGGTTTGGATCTTCACAATCCTAAAAATAAAAATTAATTTTGTTAAAACATTAATAAAAACATATTCAAACAAATCTGATATATTGACAAACAATTTTCACCAGTAACGAAGATTCAACTTATTAATATCCAAATCTCAGTTAATATTCATCATCACTTGTCTTATGGTCACTTTTTCACATCTATGTCTGTTAGTCTATTATGAGACTTAACAATTATATTAGGTATTCTTTTGTGAAATCAATCATAATGTTGACCACAACCTCAAGGATATTGTATAGTCTCACAAATATACTTCTGAACAATCTAGTTAATGACATCACATTTTTAGAAATATATCCCTAGAGTTTATCAACAAAATGTGAACAGTGGCATAAGTCATCAGTCACTCATCATTACCTTAACAAATGTATTAACAGCCATGATTGCCATGTCTGGCTGGGACTTGGCATAGTTCATAAGGTAGAGGTACACAAGCTTCTTTAATTCCAGGTTATCTGTCTGCATGCAGTTGACCACATCAGGGAAGAGCGCTGAGACATCTTTACCTGTACAGCACATGGAAACATTAAGATACAGTAATGAATGGATGTAACACAGTAACTGGGTCTAGTGCATGTTGCATTATATTTTTACATAGACAACACATTACATTACAGTTTGTCTGAAACATATCCCTTAGCCCTCCCTTCCAGGAATCTGTATTTGGTTCATTGTGGTGCTTCATTAAATAGTTTCTAAAGTTGTGTTTGTTCCTCCCTGAGTTTCCACAAGAGCAAAGTTTGTGACAGCCATAACACATAGACAAAGACTGATTGGACTGTCACTTACCAACAGTCATAGAAGCAATGACTTTCTTCACAGCTTCCTTCTTCTTCTCCTTCTTGTCACTATTTAACTCAGACTTCAACTCAAATATTTCACCTTTCTTGGTGGTCGTGAAGTACTTGGAGTCCGTCATCGTCCTGGTTTATGTTCACTTATACCTGAAAAAATATATTACAAAATAACACAACTACTGACCACCAAAATGGGCAAAAATTAAATGGATATCAAACAAACTGATCAAAACTGAACAGATATAACAAGGAAGTTCACCACCTGACAATGTTCCATAATAAGCAACGTGCAAAAGAGAATAAATGTAAAAGCCGTAACCAACCACATCCTCACACAGACAATATTTCAGCAAATCAACTCCTAAGCAAAATTTTGGGGCTAATTACTACTGATCCACAAAGAAAATTAACCTTTTCTTGGTCTTTCAGCGCAAATTGTGTCACTAAGCGCTCCCTTGCTGGCGACCCCTCCCGCTCAGCCGTGCACCCCTCCCACAACCAGAAATACAGGAACAGCGGACCGGCCCTAACAACCACTTAAGTCCCTTCCAATAGCCTCGGGTGATGGCATAAGTTTCTCTGAGGTAACATTTGTTTAGATGATAAATGTTTTCTTAATTAATAAAAAGTCCCAAAAATGTAAAACATTAAATTTTCATATTAGTGCATTATTTTTAGGATATATTTTTATCCATCCCAAACACTATTTTATGACCATGCAGATAAAATTAATAAACTTAACATACCTAACATAGACTAGGTCAGGTAGATTAGGTTAGGTTGGGTTAGGTCGGGTAAGATAGGTTTATATATTTTATGTCTGGTAAGTCATAGTAGGCAGCAGTGCACAAGTTTGGGACGGAATTTTTTTTAGAAATATTCTTAAAAAAATTTATTCCGTTCCACCTCTCATGTTTGGTTGTCATAGGTGAGGTTAGGTTAAGTTAGTTCAGGTTAGTCAAAAAGGTCATCCTAGAAACTATCATTGTATAGTGTGCCCACCAAACATGGCCATTTACCTGCCATACCAATATACATCGACGTTTCGCATACAGCTGCCATCCCTGCATCCTGTGCCAAATTAAAACACCACGGAGGCCACAACATACTTGTAAATTTATCTTAAGTTAATTTGAAGTAATATTTCTGATGCTCCACCTTCATACTTTCTTTCTTTCCATTAAAAAAAAAAGTAATTCAATTCTCAGAAAAATAAAATGACACTACTTTTAATTTCTTTTCCTTGGTATTTTTGCATTTACACACCTCACATTCCTACCACTAATCTATTATCATATTCGAATAAGACATCTAATTATAGGATAACTTTCATCTATTACATTACCTGCGGAAATGTATAATAACGGAGAAGGTGAATCCAAAAGGCCAATAAGGTAATAAATAGGTGATTCCATATATTATTGACTTTCTAACAGTGGGAGGTGGAAGTACAAATTTACCTTTTCCTTCACTACACTAACTCTTAAATACGTTAGCTACAGTCATAAAATAATTACCAAATAACGAATAACATTGTGTTAGTTACAGTTTAATGTATACATAATGATCAAAATAATCACCTGGGTAAATACTGTCAAAAAACAACACCATTTACTATATTACCTTCATTAACGAGACAAATCATCCTAGACTCAGAGAAATAGGATTAAATTATAGATAATGTGTGTATTTACCGTGAGAGGTGAGGATATAAGGATAAAATGTAATAAATGTGAGGTGTTCTGCTGCTGCTGGCCTGATCCTCCCATCGACCTCCTGGTGTAGCCGCCTCCCAACAGATGGCGCTCACTCTTCTCAATATTTTTCGCTTTATTTGGGAAAGATCAAGAGTATATTTAAGTTTAAATTCAGTTTATTTTACTTTAATATATTCTCTTCGTCTCTTAGTCTTTATATGATTTTTTGTTTTACTTATGTGGATTTTTCAGGTATTTAAATTATTTTAACCCATTTCCTCAGCTGTCAAATTATAAAGATATATTAAACTGTAATTCCTATCGTCCTCTTTTATTTTATTATATTACAATATGAGTTAGTTGTAAAGTAATGCCTTTTAGGATAATATAATATAAGTAAATAAATAGTTAATACGAACCTAATTTTTTCTTTTATCCTCTTCGCCACTGATCGGCTTGTTAGCCGCTTGGGTGATCGGTCACGTCTCTGTTACGCACTGCTGGCAAATACTGGGCATGCACCGGCTCCTGAATGTACCTGAACCTGCTCCAGTGTTGGTCAAGTCTTCTCTTGAAAGAGCTCACACTCGGTGCCGTCACAACACTCTCTGGTAGATTGTTCCAAGAGTTCACAACTCTCACTCCGAAAAGGTTTGCCCTCACAGTTTTCTGGACTTGCGGCTTCTTCAATCTTGAGCTGTGACCCATTGTGGGGCGAGCGTCCGCCAGCTCCAAGTAAGGACACTCGACTGAGTAGTGCAAACTTTTTCGGAGTGAGGGTTGTAAACTCTTGGAACAATCTACCAGAGTGTGTTGTGACGGCACCGAGTGTGAGCTCTTTCCAGACAAGACTTCACCAACACTGGAGCGGGTTCAGGTACATTCAGGAGCCGGTGCATGCCCAGTATTTGCCAGCAGTGCGTAACAGAGACGTGACCGATCGCCCAAGCGGCTAACAAGCCGATCAGTGGCGAAGAGGATAAAAGTAAGAAGTAAAAGTAAAAGTTATACACCTCAATTAGGTCGCCCCTTGCCCGTCTGTAGTATAAGCAAGGCAAGTTCAGGCGCTCCAATCTCTCAGGGTAGTTGAGGTGCCGAAGTGCAGGCACCAATCTGGTGACACTCCTTTGAACATTTTCAACCAACTGACAGTCCCTAGCATGTTCCAGCATGTGAGAGACCCGACACATTACAGAGGGGAGCAAACACCCAAGCCACTTGACTTCATCATAACAAACGAGGAGGGTATGGTGGCCAAACTGGAACACCTTGCCCCAGTTGGCACCAGTCACCATACAGTGTTGTCATTCAGATTTAACTGTTACCTAGTTCAAGATAAGGCCAGGCCAAGGTGCAAATATTACAAGGGAAATTACAATGGGATGAGGGAAGAGATGAGGGGTATCAACTGGCCTGACTTATTAAGGTACAAGAACGCAGACACTACGCTGAATATCATAACTAGTAAAATGACCCATTTGATCGATAAATATATACCCAAGACCAAACCCAGTGCTTCTAGGAATACGAGGGGATCCCTACACATGAACCATGCGGCGGTCGACAAAATTAAGAAGAAAACCCAGAAATTCAAGACGTGGGTTGGGTCAAACGATGAGCAAGACAGGAGGATGTATGCAAGAGCCAGAAACCAAGCAAAGATAGAGTGTAGGAGGGCTGAAAAGGAGTTCCAAAGGCTGGTTGCACGCGAGGTCAAGTCAAACCCAAAGGCGTTTTACCGCTATGCAAAGTCGAAATTGAAAACGCGAGTAGGAGTATCAGACCTGAGGCTTGAAGATGGTAGTTACGCAGACTCTGACCAGGATAAAGCTGAGGCATTGAACAGCTTCTTTTCCTCAGTGTTCACAAGAGAGGATGCAACTAACCTTCCTGCGTTTGAGGACAGACGGTTCGACACAGCACTGACCCACATTGTGTTCACAGAAGAGGGTATTAGAAATAAACTGTCCAGGCTAAAGGTCCATAAGAGTCCTGGACCTGACATGGTGCATCCTAGAGTGCTAAGGGAGCTGTGCAACGAGCTTGCAGAGCCCCTGAAGATTCTGTTTTGTAAATGCCTGGATGAACAAATGGTCCCCAGTGAATGGAAAGTGGCTTATGTGAGTCCTATCTTCAAGAAGGGCGATAGGCACTCCACGAACAACTATAGACCGGTGAGCCTGACCAGCATAATATGTAAAGTACTTGAGAGTATTATCAGAGATGCAGCGATGCTCGCCCCACAAGGGGTCACAGCTCAAGATTGAGAAGCCGCAAGTCCAGAAAACCGTGAGGGCAAACTTTTTCGGAGTGAGGGTTGTAAACTCTTGGAACAATCTACCAGAGAGTGTTGTGACGGCACCGAGTGTGAGCTCTTTCAAGAGAAGACTTGACCAACACTGGAGCGGGTTCAGGTACATTCAGGAGCCGGTGCATGCCCAGTATTTGCCAACAGTGCGTGACAGAGACGTGACCGATCGCCCGGGCGGCGAGCGAGCCGACCTTTTGGTGAAGAATATAAAGGAAAAGAGACGTGACCGATCGCCCAAGCGGCTAACGAGCCGATCAGTGGCGAAGAGGATAAAAAAAAAAAAAAAGACGGCCTATCGATGACGTCATCAAGGAAACAGAAAACGGGGGACGTTTCCACTGGGGGACTCGGAAGGTTTTGTGGACGTTTGAGCGTAATATGAATACTTAAGGTTTTCAGGTTAGCCGTCATCACGATCATGACATTGGGTATCTCTAATGACAGATTGGTTGTTAAGATATTAGACACACAGATGGTTAATACACTATTTGTACGTCAGACAGCGAGGGTTCGTGTGTATCAACAATTACATTACTTTTTACCTTTATCCTCTTCACCATTGATCGGCTCGTTAGCCGCTTGGGCGATCGGTCAATTATGAGTTGCCTTAAGAAAATTTATTTCATACAATAGCTTTATATGTTGTTCTCCTTTATATCATGTAGTCTAACTATACATTCGTATTTTTTACTCTCTGTAAATTCATATTGGCCAAAGCACGTGTTAATTTTATTGGTATAATTTCATCAGTTACCATAATTGTCCTTTGGTGATCTTCACCTGTCGTGTTTGTCGACGACAGGGAACCAGTTTTGGATCACCACAGGCGAATTATCACAAATTTCACACAGGCACTACCGTACAATAACTATTCCTCACGCCCAGGATGGCACTCCACACTACCCAAGAGTGTCAGACAGTGCCGCAGTTGTGTCAAGAGTATGCAGGGCACACACTCTTGTCTGGGATACGTGCGGCGTGGCCTCGCAGTTTGGCGCCCAAGATGCGTACTGCCCACACGAGCCCTCAGGAGTGCATCTACCCAGAGCAAATCTCACGACTCCTACGATGGTAAATATGAGATATAATTTACTAATACTGTACACCAAAAATTTTAAGAAAATTATTTTATAGGTACAGGCACTGTACAGTATTGTGAAACTAAGAAAGCTTCAACCGTGCTGACCTTGTAGGGTAGACTAGGTAAACACTCGGCAGATCAAAAAGACCTGAGTATATATAGTAGCACCATCAGCCAGATTCACTACCGATTAATGTCACATTACTGTATGGTTAGAATTAATTGTAGTGGTGTCTTCGTCCAGAATAGAGGTAAGTACTTCAAGTACTGTACCTCCACTTTTTGTCTCTTAAGAAACGACCACAGCACATCCCTTTATTGCTGTCAGTATTTGTAAACCCAGTGTAAATGATATTTAATGGACTGACTGAACGAACGAACTCAGGCATTTTTGTACAGTGAAAATTAATTACTATTGACCTCAGAATATCTCCTACTATCAAGTGCACATGGCTTCAAAATGCCAATGATCTTGGTCAGATTTGAAGAAAAAAAAATCTGGGGGGCTTACAGCGCCCCACCAATACCCAAAGCTGGGTGGGCTCGCTTTGCTCGCCAGGTTCCCCCACCGAAAACTCCTTGGACACCCCCTCCTTTTGATATTCCTGGATCCGCCCCTGATCATGTAACACACTTTTGGTGGCAGGGTGGCCGGAGAGATGCGACGTGCTGGTGGTGGGCGGCGGAGCTGTCGGGTCATCGACAGCGTACCACCTGAAACAGCGAGCTGGAAGAGACCTTAATGTGGTGGTGGTGGAGCGAGATTCTACTGTAAGTGTCCCCACTCCTCAGACTATATATATCGTTTTTAATGAAGACATCTTCACAGGCCTCTGAAGATGATATAATATACGTAGCAAGGTGGATAACCCACCTGCTATCAAATCTCCCACTTTATTTCACACTTCCTAACTTTAGCTTCCTCCTACACCTGCTTTCATCTTCAGAGCAAACGGCTCTCTTCTCTCCATCTCATCATCATCATCCTCTGAAGATATCTTGAATAAAGACGAAAGCTAAGGCGCTCCAGTGTTTCCCCTTTCCTTCGTGGTTTTATCTAGATTTATCTTGTCCCCGTTTCGATTTTGGATATATATATATATAAATAAATAAATAAATAAATAAATATATATATATATATATATATATATATATATATATATATATATATATATATATATATATATATATATATATATATATATATATATATATGCTGATAACCACAAGGAAAGAAGAAAACACGAAGTTCCCAAGCGCTTTCGTGTAATTCACATCTTCAGGGGTGAGTACAGACTAAAGAGAAGTACAAAACAAGGTGTATATATACAGAGGAGGGTGAGACCAGATCCACAATGGTCAGGTATTAGGTAATGACCCTACTAATCTTTAAATAGCACGGCAACGGTCGGTAGTCAGGTCAGAGGGTAAGGTGACCCAACCTTCTCACCTGGTTACAAATCTTCTTAATTACAAAATTGTCCAGTTTGTACATGCCATTGCTCAAATTCATGTTGAATGCTTCTGTATGTTTAATAAGACTAGATTCTATGATGTTCCTACTATCAATTGAATTACAAGGTAATATTGAGGAGGCATTATCCCAGTCAATGCAATGCTTGTTATCCCTCAAATGAACAAACAGAGCATTGGATTCCTGGCCTGTCCTAACACTATTTTTATGTTGTTTAAGTCTAGTTACAAGATCTTTACCTATCTGGCCTAAGTAAAACATATTACATTCCTTGCAAGGAACTTTATAAATGTAACCAATTGTGTTGTTGTGGGCATTTAAAAACTCATGCATACAGTATATATATCGGTGGTGAAGGAATACCTCAATACCTTTGCTGTAGAAATATCTGCCCATCTACTTGGACAACTTTACAGAAAACCTCACTTACGCCAACTACCTCAACGTACCCTATTGCATAAATTTCAACCTTCAAGTACAGAATTATGTTGTGGGTAATCAGATACATCAAAACTAACTGTCCATGTTGCTATGTAGCCTTTGTGATGACAACCACTTAATATTGACTTCTTTTTTTTTCAAATACTGCATTGCTTTTCTTATAAATTATTCCTTGGCAGTTATAAAACCAGTGTAATTATTATTCAGCGATAGACATAAATTAAATGTTACTTAAGAAAAATTTACTTTAAATATTTTATACGTGGTGAAGGTCGAGACGTTGTGTGGATGAGCTTGATGCACTCAACAAGGTCAAACACTACTTGATGCTCAAAGTCTCTCACTTGTTTGTCTTTCTCTTCTCTATGTCTTATTTGGCAGCCATAAGATGAATTTAGTCTTACACTATTATAAAACGCTTTCTGTAAGTCTCATACTCTTCGTACTTCCAAGTAAAAAAAATATCTTCCTATCCTATCTTATATACTTAACCAATAATATTTAACATAACCACGTCTCCATGGGCTTGGGTACATACCTATCACAGCTTCTCTGTAGCCATGTGAGTAAAAAACCTTTCTGTCCTTGTACAGTACTTCAAATGCTAACAAGTTCTATGCCACGTTATTGTCAACTGTCGCGCTCATCTCCAAGTTTGTAACAGTGATGTTGCGAAGGGTACATTTAAGTTCCTGTGACACACACGTGTTTACACACCCCAAACAATTCCTTCTAGTGACGTCACTGGTCTATGGGAGCACAGTAGTTATAATATGCAAGGATAAAATACTGTTTGTCGTCCTTGATAATACGCATTTGATTTTTTGCAAATATAATGAACCTGTTTTAGCTTGTGGGGTTCAGGTGGTTTGGTTCTCACTCAGGATGGGATGGAGAAAGGAAACTCAGAATGTGCTCTCTATATACATGTTGTATTGGATGTACAATGCAGCTTGGTGCTGGAAAGGCAGCATGGTTACAAGCCTGATGTAGAGAGAGCTGGTTGGTGAGGGTGCTCAGAGGAGGACCAGCTTGTGGGTCGCCATGCTCGCCGGCGGGAGCGAGGACCGCCAGGCAGCGGCGAAGGAGGAGGTGTTGCTGGTTGGTTGGTGTAGGTAGAAAGAGACAGGTCACCACGAGGTCAGGTCTTAAATAGCGGGGGGTAGGCGTGGCTTAGTAGTTGACCCCCGCTCCGTGATGTATGGCGGCGCTGGTTGACCTAGACCACGAGGCACACACTGTGGAATTCGTGGGGTCGGCTACGCAGCGACAAACAGCGTTTGTAGGGGAGAAATCCACTACAAGCTCCTTGCTTTCTAAACCATAAAAGTGACGCTCATGCGGTTTTACCCTCAATTTATTTAAGATCCATCTTGGGACTAATGTTTAATAGTGAGTGTTTTGTGTCACACCCTCGGCTACACTAACCTTTGCTATCTCTAATTCCTTTCAGTTTTTCACTTTGATTTATTGTAACTACAATTTTTATCGGAAGGAGTTATTTTTATCATCGTTCCACTTATCTGCCCCTCACCAGTTCCTTTAAATTTCAACTGAGGGATGACAATTCCCTTCCAATATCTTCATTAGGAACCTTGAGTATAGAGACAGGTTAAAGCATCTTAATTTGCACTCCCTTGAGAGACGTAGAGTGAGGGGCGACCTGATAGAGGTGTATAAGTGGAAGGCAGGGCTAAACAAAGGGGACATTACAAAGGTACTCAAATTATCCAACCAGGAGCGAACTCGTAACAATGGTTTTAAATTAGACAAATTTAGATTTAGGCGTGAAATAGGTAAACACTGGTTTGGAAACAGAGTAGTGGATGAATGGAACAAGTTACCAAATATCATCATTAACTCGAATACGCTGAATTGCTTCAAACATAGGTTGGATGCTCATATGAGCAATAGGGGTTGGGTGTAAACGGGACTGCCCAGTATGGGCCAATAGGCCCGCTGCAGTTTCCTCCATTCTTATGTTCTTATTACAGTACAAGCGGGCTTCGACAGCGCTCTCCTTAGGTAACATCCGTCAGCAGTTCAGTGTCCCGGAGAACGTGCATCTGTCCATGTACAGCGTGAGGTTTCTGCAGCGAGCAGCCGAATTGTTGGCTGTTGAGGGTTATGACCCCCCCGACCTTCAGTTTACCCCCAGAGGTTACCTCTTCCTCGCCCTCCAGGCCGGGGTAGACCAGATGATGGAGAACTACAAAATGCAGACGTAAATCTTACCCCAACCATCTTTTAATGTTTGGCAGTCTTTAGATAAATTAGACCGGTGAAAGAATATTAGAAGCTTCTGTTTGATTTTGCACTTCATCAGTTATAGTGATTTAATGTGTTGTCAACCTCATCTTACCCAAATGCTCCATTCAGTGATTCCACAATAATACGTTACAGGGAGCTGGGCGCCGACGTGCAGTGTCTGTGGCCTAAGCAACTACAGAAGAAGTTTCCCTGGATGCGGGTAGGCGATGTGGCCGCCGCTGTACTAGGCGTCAACAATGAAGGATGGTTTGTAGAGTTTGATATTACAATGACTCTTTTCGGAAAGAAATAACCGGTTAGTTATTTAATGCTAGTAGTATTGCACAATGCTGCATTAATGTAAATATATTTAAAAAAAATACTTTTACTTTTATGCTCTTCACCACTTGGGTGATCGGTCACGTCTCTGTTACACACTGTTGGCAAGTACTGGGCATGCACCGGCTCCTGAATGTGCCTGAACCTGCTCCAGTGTTGGTCAAGTCTTGTCTTGAAAGAGCTCACACTCGGTGCCGTTGTGGGGTATGGGATGTTTGGTTCACACTCAGGATGGGATGGAGAAAGGAAACTCACAATGTGCTCTCTGTATACATATTGTATTGGATGTACAATGCAGCTTGGTGCTGGGAAGGCAGCATGGTACAAGCCTGATGTAGAGAGAGCTGGTTGGTGAGGGTGCTCAGAGGACAGCTTGTGGGTCGCCATGCTCGCCGGCGGGAGAGAGGACCGCCAGGCAGGCGGAGGAGGAGGAGGTGTTGCTGGCTGGTTGGTGTAGGTAGAAAGAGAGAGATCACCACGAGGTCAGGTCTTAAATAGCGGGGGTAGGCGTGGCTTAGTAGTTGACCTCCGTGATGTATGGCGGCGCTGGTTGACCCAGACCACGAGGCATACACTGTGGAATTCGCGGGGTCAGCTACTCAGCGACAAACAGCGTTTGTAGGGGAGAAATCCACTACACCGTCACAACACTTTCTGGTAGATTGTTTCCAAGAGTTCACAACCTTACCAAACATCACAGAAACTCGGGTTTCCTCCTGTATTAACTCTGGGCAAAAGAGTTCACAACAAAGAACAGACCAAATGGTCGAATAAATAGTAGCGGATAAGTAGGCAAACAAGGAATTAATAGTATGTGCGGGTGAATTTTGTTACTAATTCTTGACAAAGGCTGCAGGGCGGTGTATCCTAGGTCTTCATTTTCATGTTTATATACTGTACAGTATATATATATATATATATATATATATATATATATATATATATATATATATATATATATATATATATATATATATATATATATATATATATATATATATATATATATATATATATATATATATATATATATATATATATATATATATATATATATATATATATATATATATATATATATATATATATATATATATATACTGTACAATATATGGCAGGGATCCATTTCTTTATCTTTCAATTTTGAATGTAATACAGTACTTGGGACAAGATCATTAAGCTTGTCTAAAAATTCCAGTGGGTCACTGTTTCTAGGCCAAAGACAAAGAACACAGGTCACCCTGTGTACTTAAGCCTCTCTCGGTCCTTGTAATTCAGTTGCCTTTTCCTTTGTGATTTTATCAAGATTTATTTTATCCACGTTTTCAATGTGTATGTAAGTTTCACCATGTTTTTCACTACAACGGTACAGCAAAGTATATTTTTTAGCATTAAACTGTTATTATTTTATTGTCTAATCATCACTATATATAACACCACCCATCATCACTACATATAACATCATCCATCATCACTACATATAACACCATCCATCATCACTACATATAACATCACTACATATAACAACATCCATCATCACTACATATAACACCACCCATCATCACTACATATAACACCACCCATCATCACTACATATAACACCACCCATCATCACTACATATAACACCACCCATCATCACTACACAAGTACATATAACACCACCCATCATCACTACAGATCGGTAAAGTAGTTTCCGAGATTCTCGTGCAGACACACACACAAACAGACATACTTCTTTGTATATATATATATATATATATATATATATATATATATATATGTGATGTGATTAGGTTTGATCCTTGGAGTCTTTTAACGGCGCTGAGGCGAAAAGCTTTGTCCCTGGGAGCCACTTATGTGTCTGGCACAGTGACAGGTCTACACAACTACGAGCAACCTACTACTGACAACCTCCATCACCCACCTGCCAGCACACTCACCACTGCCACGGTAACTGATAAATTGTAGTTATTTCACTCCTTCATGATGAGTTGTGCAGTCAGTAATTTTATATTATACTGACTCATAGCTATATAGTTTGTTGTGCCTTCACTGAGGTGACACACATACACTAATTGTTTAATGGTGAGCAGGTGAGGCTGGAAAGCGGGGAGACCCGAGAGATGAGGTTTTCCTCTTTGGTGGTGGCAGCAGGAGCGTGGTCAGGTGCCCTGGGGAATCTGGCAGGTTTGGGTGGTGGGCCGGGTGCTCTGGCCACAGCCATACCTGTAGAGCCGAGGTAAGTGGCTTAACAGCCTCTACATCACTTGCTGGTTTACACACCCAATCTTCCCTTTTTCTATACTGTGACCACCTCCTACACATGCAGTCTTAATTATTTTTTTAATTACAATTATTGTCAGGTGTATATTTTTGTCTTCTAGTAAATCTTTTCCTGTCAGTTATTATGTCTGGATGCACGGTACTGTATTCCTATTGAGTTATTTCACCCAGTTTTGTTTAAAAAAAAATATGAACTAATCTCTACTTTACGTGTATGGGTATACAATGCAATTTAAAGTTTCACAATGTAGCACACCATGTACAGTACAATTACTGAATGAACTTACATTAAAATCTGGAATTTTGGCTAATGAAACTTTATTAATTAATTTATCATGAATCATACAATCAAGTGTATCAACCCACTATCTTGATTCAGAAAACGGTATGTATACTGTGTGCATGTTCCGGATGGCCCCTGGCATGACTGCCCCATATTCAACGACTACACTGGGGTGTATTTCCGGCCTGAATTTAATAGCAACCAACTCTACATGTGTGGCATGTCCCCTGCTGAGGAGGATGAGCCACCTACAGAGGATCTGGAAGTTGACCACCAGTTCTTTGAGACACATATTTGGCCTGTACTGGCTCAGAGGGTTCCTGCCTTTGAAAATTTAAAGGTACAGTACAGCTTTGTGTATAAAGTACAGTAGACCCTTGCCATTCGTGAGATTGCAATTCGCAATTTCGACGATTCCGGTAAGCAGATGGTGGCTATGGCGGCTAGCTTGCAAGCCTTTTCCAGCAGCACAACGAGTAACTCCATGCAGCATCTTGTGTTGTACTCTAAAAACTTTTAATGTTTGTGTGAAATGACCCCTAAAAGACTGCCTAGTGTCAGTGCTAATCCTGACAAAGTAAGTTTTATTATTAGATAAGTTAAAAGAGAGGATGAGTGCTGCTGCTGCGGCTGGTCAGTTGTTTGGTATAGGTATACAGTAGAGCACTAAGGTAGTATAAGTCTCTATTCACGGTTTTGCCAATTCGCGCCATTTCTTGGAACCTATCCTTCACAAATGGCAAGGGTCTACTGTATAGACAGCCAGATATGAATTATACAGTACTGTATAAGAAATGTAATGATTTACAAAGTTATAAAAATTCTTATGTACAGTACCTATTATTGAAACAAATTATAGTAATACCCCTGTAATAATATTAAAGTTATGGATCTCATGAAGATTAGGAACCCCTGCTTATTTAACTTGATGATTAAACACCTTATTGCTAACCTAATCCCCATTTATCTAAGTGTTTAATTAAGGGAAATAAGTGAGGGTTTCCAATCATACGATAAAATTCTTTTAATTTTAAATCCTACCACCTAAAAACATTAATCATCAGTCAGTGCTTGTATCGTTCATGGCTGGTTACATCACTCATTGTAAAACATAATGCTATGCTGTGTAATCTTATGATTGTTTCATGGTTTCCCTGCAGGTATGCAGTGCCTATGCTGGTTATTATGATTACAACACATTCGACCAGAACCTAATTATTGGCTTCCACCCAGTGTACAAGAACATGTGCCTTGCTACTGGCCTCAGTGGCCATGGTGAGTGTCATTTCAGTGACGGCAGCAGCTTGAATTATAAAGTAACCTTTCTTGTAAAGACCAGAAGTGAAGAATAAGTGTCACATCAGAGTATAGGTTATGTTTACTCAATATCATCACAGGATCTGTAATGCTGTATTGAATTAAATCCCAGGATAGGTAATATTTACGAAATATGATCACAGCACAAGTAATACAGTACTGAACTTTATCATAAAGGCATTAAGGAAATATTTGTAGAAATTCAGCTTACAGTACAAGTATATAGCATACTATAAAGTCACAAATGATACTTCAAGTTACTGAGTAGGCTGGAAGAAGGCATCAAGAAATGAAACTTTTTAGATTGGAAGAGACAGAGGGCTTGTTCTTTCAGTTTATCAGATACTGTATGAACTTTTATAATACCCCCTCAAACTGCTTAATTCTGTCATTATTCAACCATTTTCCCTCAGGTATCCAGCAATCTGTGGCAGTAGGTCGGGCTGTGACTGAGTGTATTCTGGATGGCAAGTGTCACTTCATTAACTTGGAAAGGTTTGGCTTTCAAAGGATTCTCACCAACCAACCTCTCAAGGAGAAGATGGTTATGTAGTGCTCCACACAAGAGTTTCTTGTGTGGAGCCCCTTTCAACTTGAACTATTGTTACAGTTATGACATGACTTTTTGTAGTGAATTTCCTGTACAATCTTTTTTTTTCTGATTGAATGATTATATTGGAGAAATGTATCAGTTAAGACAATTGGTCTCACTAAGGCCTAATGATGGTCATCCTCTGTGGGTCCAATGTTAGTACAGGAGGAAATTTTTGTACCTGGAAAAAACCTAACACATTCAGAATACTGAACAACACTTTCCTCATATCCAGCCAAAGTCAGTGGTGAAAGGCAAGTGCAATACCTTCCCAAGACCTCATTTGACTTTTGGAGTTGGGGCATGAAGTAATTAATCATGAATCAGCACACTCCAGAAAGTTCCAATGAATCTGGTGCTTCTATTGTTAACTAACTCATCTCTTGTTTGCATGGCAGGTCTATAACCCTATAATAGTTTAGTACATTATTGTCATTTAATGTAACGATACATGTGATTAAGCAGCTGTGCATTTCATACTGATGTCAGTACTTATAGGCAGGGTATAAGAGAGCACGTTATGCTGTCCAACATTTGCCAGCTTTTAGATATAGTTCATTACTTCTCATTGTTAAGTGAATGCCATAATATAACCCACATTTTTGTATTGTAGCATGTGCTATACTGTGTGACCCACTTCTGGTTGGTCATATAAAGAATTATAATAAACTAGATTTAAATTTTTCTATACTGTACCTTTGAAACAAGCAGTGAAAAGGTGGCTTTCTTTCAAAAACAAAGAGCAGAGGGTTTCAAGCAGGAGTTCAGGTTAATAGTAGTGTACTGTACTGTATTTTGGTCAATGTTAGCTAAACTTGTCAGGAATCCCATCTCAACCAAAGAGTACAGTATAGTTACTCTAATGTGTATCTGGGTGGGACAAGTTTTTAATGACATTTAAAATTCAAAACTTGACATAACTTAACAAATAATGGGCAAGTATTACCAACAAAATAATTCGGTGAAAAAAACTTGTGAAATAAATTTCAGTAATTAATGTGGAGATACAGTGAACAGAAGAATAAGCAAAGGACACTTTCATACTTTATGCTGCCTCCAAAGACAGAACAAACACCTCATTGACTGATAAAATCATTTGATATTTAAAATAGAAATTCTCAATCTAGTTTGAAAAATCTTCTTACAATTCAGCAGTTAACAATATTCCATATATTATGTAATGCTTTGCATGTCAGTTATATAATGTTGAGCATAAAGATCATAAGACATTGCTTTTTCTTCTATTCACACTTTAAATTAAATAGTAAAAATACCAGTTAATACTTGTCAGTTGCTAACTCCTGTACTGTGGCCTCAACTAAGTCAGTGTGATAAATATGTTAAGTCATTGGTGGCTGTCATAATACCTACTCTCTAATCTCCAGTTAATGAAATACTTTAGTAGAAATCTACATTTCTGTAACCATCTTTTCCCATATATAGATTTGTCAAAATTTTGAACAGCTCGCCAAAATATGCAACTCTTCACATAAGCTGTCAATGTCAAAATACAGTATAAGGTTTCTCTGCTTTAAATAATTTACCATATTCATCAGTACTTCAAAAACTTTATTTTCATTTGTAACAAATGAAGATGGTGTCCTGGTGTATTTTTCGTGCCGTGCAAGACATCTTCAGCGTGTAACAGATGACATATGCACTTAGCAGCTATGATGGTTATTCCCTGGAAAAAGAAAAGAAAAATATGCTTATCATACCACAACTGTATCTACTATGGATTTTACTCTAATTTATTAAGGTTCAGATTACTTCAATGTAAATCAACCTGGCCTTAGCATATGTTTGCAATCAAAGCATTTTAAGATTTCTGTATTTCTATTACCCAACGCATCAACAACTAATATTTACTCTGTTGAAACAGGTGCTGGTGCAGGGGCAGCAACAGCAGCAGCTGCAGGCTTCTCCATCTTATTTTCAGAGTGGGGTTCGGCAGGCATTACTTCATCCTTTGGCTCCACAATGTTGATGTGATCAGGAAGTGGAGTGCGTGGGCCGTTCTTCCCAGTAGGATCCCACGGCAACATAATCTTCACCTTGATACCCAACACACCTGAAAAGTTGAAAATTACCTTAACCTCTGACAAATCTATGAGCCAATTGAATCGTACAATGGAATATGAGGAAGCCATGCAAACTCATTCCTTCTATGGCATGAAACCATGAAACAGGAGAAATACCCAAAATACTCTACCCACAAACATGTAGATATAAGTGAGTTAAGCATAATGTGATACACATCTCCGAGTTATACATGATGTAACCTAAAACACAAAAAAGTAAACACATGCAAAAGCCCAACACACACACTAATGTTGATATGAATACATAATGTAATAAATCTTTGTGACACTTCTGAAGTATTCACCAAAAATTTTTAATTTATGGAGGAGACAGAATAACGGTAACCCAGATTTTACCAGTCAATTCATTTGCAATTTGACACAATCAATGGGGTTAGATCACATGCGCAGTTTAGGCAGGATCTAAACATGATTAGACTTGTAGTGCTGAAAAGTAGGACAGTATGGCATCTAGTACAAAGGCATACTCCCACTTCCCAAATTTTTACTACAGGTACAGTAGCTAAAAAAAAGTATCTGTGCATACTTTGTGTGAAACAATACGAGACCATGGATGATAGGTATTTGGATATGCGTGTTGTCTCCTTATACTATGTGACAGTAATCACTTAACTGTTTATTTTATTCCAATATGTCAAGTCACCCCGTGTTGGATACCGAGTGGCGGTGCGTGAAGACATGCATACCAACCTTCCCGAGACACCACGAGTTGGTATGTATAATTTCTGATGTCATCGGACCCACCCTGTCAGATAATTTTTTTTGCTACTGTACCTGTATACTCCTAAACATGCATTTTTTTAAATGAGTTCTCTATCATCAGCATCCATACAGTCTATCATACCAGACCACTATTGTAACGGTGTCAGGTCTAGATGACAGAAAAAACATTCTGAGCAGCCTACAATGACAACTGGTTATGACCAATAGCTGGATCTCATCAATAATACTGTATACTGTACCAATAACTTACTCCAGACCAAAATTTTTTATCATTACTGGTAAATCTCTCCATAAAAGGATGTCCACATGCGTTTCTTTAGTGAATATACAACACTAACCTTGACGTAAGTGTACGTGACGAACTGCAGTGTCAACGTAGTGTCGTCTGGGTTCACCAGAATGGATCATAAGACCATCTGTGAATTTCATGCTCTTGGCTCGCTGTCCTCTCAGCTTACCAGACACCACAACTTCACAACCCTTTGCACCAGACTCCATGATGAAGCGCAGTACACCATAACAGGCTCTGAAATTTATTAATAATTCTCATGTACAACATGTCAGTTATGTCTTAAGAAGAACTATACAATATGCCTCAATACCTGTACCAGCTTCCTTCTTAGGGAGAGGAAGGCTCCCCTGCACCCCATAAGGACATTGCACCACCGTAAATTCAGAAAAGTCAAAATGTGTCCACCTTAATATGCTACTGGGTACATCAATGAAAACTTAACGTAGACACAATATTTAAATAACATTCTTCACGGTACAGTACATATACATATAAAATTGCAGTAAGTCCTCGCTTAACGTCGCCCCCCGACAATGTTGCTTCACTATAAAATCGCTACTATTTAGATACCCATGATTGAGACAACGTTGTTTTACGACCCGACCGATTCGTTATAACACTGTCACCCAACACGGACTACTTTGTGTACGTGCCACCCTCTCTCATCTTGGCGCTCTACTCTCTCCCGCGGAGCATCACAGCGTTGTCTCCCCAGTCTTTGTTAAGCTTCCACAGCGTACGTGAGTGCTTAAGTGTTCTTGCAATAAATACTGTACTGTAACCATTCAAAATGGTTACCAAATGCCAATCAAGTGTTAGTGATGCTAGTGTTGTGAAGAAGCAATACAAGACCATTCGCCTTGCTCCGAGATGTAGATCTTAACCGGTTTGAGAAAGGTGAACGTGCTGTGGACATTGGTATAGCGTTAGGCCTAACCCCCACAACAGTGCGTACTATCCGGACCAGTAACTCGCCACCCTCCTCCTCTCCACCTCCGCCCATCAGCGAGTACAATACAAAATGATTGTTAATTAAACATTAATTTAGTTAATATATCTTTATGGATGTATAATAGTATATATTTTCTCTAAAAATTCCATTGAATTTATGTGTATGTAATGTATTTTATGGGGCAAAGAGAGGCTGCGGGATATAACTAGCGTATTTTACCTATTTCTTTCGGGGAAAATTTATTCTGTTAATGTTATGGTTTACAGGAACATAACCACGACGTTAAGCAAGGACTTCCTGTAATACCAGAGGAGGGAAAAAGATGGGCGAGCCATAGGTTTTGTGTCTGTCCAATGAACACACTTTGCACCTAACCTATACTTCTCCCATCTTTGATCCAGGTCAACTTCCCACTGGTTAAACCACAAACCCAAAGAATGAGAAAGCATAACATAACTGGTTTTAAGGAATCTACCACAAAATACATACCTCCTGACAGCTAGACCTCCTACAAGCTTGTATCGGAGGGACTCGGCTTGGGCAATAGCACACAGACCACGCTGCGCCACCTTCTCAGCATAGAGCTCAACAGAACCCTCAGCAAACCCAAATCGTTTCTGTACAAGTGACGTCAACTCCCTGATACGACGCCCTTTCTCACCTGGGATAAAAGTCACAAGTTCACATTATTATTATGTCTTCTTGAAACTATGTATATTCAGTTTTTCCTACACTGGACTTAAGAGATTTTATTTTTTATTTGTATTTTTTTATTTATTTTTTATATAGGACTCATTTTTTTCTACATCTATAAAGGGCAGAAGAAAAAAGTATGAATGACTTAAAAAAAGACTGGGAATTATCTTACCCAGGACATTCTGTGTACGGGTAGCAAGGATGATGATCTCCGTCCTCGCTGGAGTGTGGCGAACCTGCACCCCAGAGTAACCATCCTCTGCTAGTTCATTGGTGAGGAACCGATTAAGTTCAGCCTTGAACACACCATCCTTGACGAACTGTAAACAAAATATATACAATATAAGCATTCACGCACATAATTCATAGGTGTTTTTAGCGAACCTATCAAAGAAGCAGAATCCAAGGCCCATTTACCGTTTGAAAGTACGCTACCACATGGCACTGTGTTTCACTGTTTTTGGCCCAAACACATCCAGTATGTAAGAAATATTCTACCATACAATTTCAAAGGGGAAAGCAGATTTTAGCAAGTCATCTCAGATATGAATGCAGAGTGGTTTGTTCCTATATACTGTTACTAGATATCAATGAAACCAATGAGATGAAGGACACTTGGTGGTGACATGGAGAAAGACAGTTCTTTGACCTTTTCATTTACTGAAACCAAATGTCTACAGTGAATAACAAATCAGGTGCTCAAAGCTTTTGTTCACGGGAACTCTTTTAAGGTCGAGACAACTACTGATATGGATCAAATCAGTCCTCTTTTGATATATGAAAGTGGAAATTACAGCCAAACTTGAGAATGTATCAAACAGTGGTGCATTCCTGCTGAAATCAGAGTTCAGTCATGGAATGTGACAATTTGGTGCAGCAGCCAAGGTCAAAACCTACCTACCATTTTCCTAACCAAACTCAAAGTCACTGTTTCTTTGTTCCCCTGCTAAGTTTGGATCCATTGCATGAAAATGACAATTTTTTTTAAATCCCAAAGAAGTTGACCATTATCACATCTACAATCACTGAAAATACTTGGTCATTCTCTCAGCAATAAACTTGTACACCAAGTAATAATTGCTTGAGAATTGTTTATCATCCATGCCCACCTACCCCAGTCATCTTAGGTCTAGAAACTGAATAAAAAAACAAGTTAAATTCCTTATGGACTGGATTATGGGAGGTTCATCCATGCTGAAGTTCCTGCAAAAATTTTCTGTATGTGGCACACTCTTCAACATAAAACAGAAGGAACAAAAGCATTACAGTATTTGAATAACCTCACAACAAGTTTTTAAAGTAAAGCAGTTATGGTAAGCATGTACTGTATATACAGTATCTATTTATAAAAAGCCTACTGAGCAATTGTGGTCTGCTCCTTGTAAAATATGACACAAAGTTGTCTCTTTCCTAACTCATTAATCTCTCGTGTCTGGGGTCACCTCTGAGTTGAATAAAATTGTCTGGTGAATGTGGCACATAACCTACTTGCTGTTTTTTAAAGTAAATTATGAGAACTGCACAATTAAATTATAATACTGTATACAGAAAAAAAAGAGTAAAATGGCTGGCAACCCATCAAAGATCTGTATTCAGTAAAATCATTATAGCTCACACTTGTTCAGCATGACTACAGAATACAGTGCTGATATACTTGGCTGCCTCACATAACTGTATCGCAAGTTTTTTCTCTGGATTTGAGAAGGTTGTTACTCAGTCCAATGTGATACTATCAAACATCTCTAGTTTCCTCTGGGTGTTCCAGCTAAATGTACCAACACAGGACACATGAAAGAGAAACAAAAATACAGTACTTGGGAGCAGCATCACAGGTTAACCATAAACATTTGATATTTTTTCTATAAAATGCAAAATCTTTCTTACCTCAGGAATATATCATATTATGAGGATATGAAACTTTCAAAATACTGTACTGTAATATATTTTGTCCTGAACACTAATCTATATCCATCTCTTCAGTTTAGACAAAACCATTTTCACTGTTTACATGATACACAGGAAAGTTTCTCAGCCACCATTCCATACAAAGATACAACCAATAATGTTTGTATGTACTTGAACAATTATTATTTATTATATACATAAACGACATAGATATCGGCATAGACATCAACACAAGTAAATTTGCTGATGACACTAAAATAGGACGTGTAATTAAATCTGACAAGAACATAAGAACATAAGAATGGAGGAATCTGCAGCGGGCCTATTGGCCCATACTGGGCAGTCCCGTTTACACCCAACCCCTATTGCTCATATAAGCATCCAACCTAAGTTTGAAGCTATTCAGCGTATTCGAGTTAATGATATTTGGTAACTTGTTCCATTCATCGACTACTCTGTTTCCAAACCAGTGTTTACCTATTTCCCGCCTAAATCTAAATTTGTCTAATTTAAAACCATTGTTACGAGTTCGCTCCTGGTTGGATACTTTGAGTACCTTTGTAATGTCCCCTTTGTTTAGCCCTGCCTTCCACTTATACACCTCTATCAGGTCGCCCCTCGCTCTACGTCTCTCGAGGGAGTGCAAATTAAGATGCTTTAACCTGTCTCTATACTCAAGGTTCCTAATGCCTGGGATTAGTCTTGTCATTCTCCTCTGAATTCTTTCCAAGGATTCTATATCCATTCTGTAATACGGTGACCAGAACTGAACTGCGTAATCCAGGTGTGGTCTCACAAGAGCAAGATACAGTTTTAGGATGACCTCGCTAGTCTTGTAACTAACACTCCTTTGTATGAACCCAAGTACTTTATTAGCCTTGTTACGAGCAAAAACACATTGTTTACTTGGCTTAAGGTTCCTACTTATCATTACTCCTAAATCTCTCTCGCAGTCGGATTTCTCTATGGCATCGTTGTTCATCTGGTATCTGGTTTCCCTGTTTACATCTCCTATACTGAGTACTTTACATTTGTCCACGTTGAATTTCATCTGCCATTTTTCAGACCATTCGAAAAATTTGTTTAGATCTTCCTGTAGTTTTGCTGAGTCCTCGTCAGATTTAATAACACGTCCTATTTTAGTGTCATCAGCAAATTTACTTATGTTGCTGTCTATGCCGATATCTATGTCGTTTATGTATATAATAAATAATAATGGTCCAAGTACTGAGCCTTGGGGAACTCCACTTGTGACGTTGCTCCAATGGGACTTAGTGCCATTAATGCTCACTCGCTGTTTCCTGTCCTGTAACCAAGCCCTAATCCATTTAAGGATGTTACCTTTGATGCCATGAGCTTCTACCTTTCTAATTAGTCTTTCGTGGGGGACTCTGTCGAAGGCTTTGCTAAAGTCGAGATATACCACATCATAATTGTGCCCCTCGTCCACCGATTCGAAAACTGATGAAAAGAATGTTAATAGATTAGTTAGACAAGAACGTCCGCTTGTGAAGCCATGCTGGGAATCATTGATCAATCGGTGCTTCTCCAAGTGATTTCGAATAGAGTTTGAAATGATTGCTTCCAGTAATTTGCCTACTATTGATGTTAGACTGATTGGGCGGTAGTTAGAGGATAGTGATCTATCCACCTTCTTGAAAATCGGTATTACATTCGCTATCCTCCAGGATTCCGCAAAACTACAGGAAGATCTAAAAAATTTTTTGGGATGGTCTGAAAAATGGCGGATGAAATTCAATGTGGGCAAATGTTAAGTACTCAGTAAAGGAGATGTAAACAGGGAAACCAGTTACCAGATGAACAACGATGCCATTGAGAAATCCGACTGCAAGAGAGATTTAGGAGTAATGATAAGTAAGAATCTTAAGCCAAGTAAACAATGTGTTTTTGCTCATAACAAGGCTAATAAAGTACTTGGGTTCATGCAAAGGAGTGTTAGTTACAAGACTAGCGAGGTCATCTTAAAATTATATCTTGCGCTTGTGAGACCTCACCTGGATTACGCAGTTCAGTTCTGGTCACCGTATTACAGAATGGATATAGAATCCATGGAAAGAATCCAGAGGAGAATGAAAAGACTAATCCCGGGCATTAGGAACCTCGAGTACAGAGACAGGTTAAAGCATCTTAATTTGCACTCCCTCGAGAGACGTAGAGCGAGGGGCGACATGATGGAGATGTATAAATGGAAGTCAGGGCTAAACAATGGGGACATTACAAAGGTACTCAAACTGTCCAACCAGGAGCGAACTCGTAACAATGGTTTTAAATTAGACAAATTTAGATTTAGGCCCGAAATAGATAAACACTGGTTTGGAAACAGAGTAGTGGATGAATGGAAAAAGTTACCAAACACCAACATTAACTCGAATATGCTGGATAGCTTCAAACAGAGGTTGGATGCTTATATGAGCAATAGGGGTTGGGTGTAAATGGGACTGCCCAGTATGGGCCAATAGGCCCACTGCAGTTTCCTCCATTCTTATGTTAACTCTTCCCCCCCACCCCCCAAATGACAAAATTTACAATGCTAGCAATATTAGACAATGGTAGATAAATAAGTTTCATGTGTACACAGACTAATCAATAAATGTTATTTTGGAGATTTTTTCCAGAAGTGTTTCATGTGCATTTACTAATTCCTATTACACCGTAAAGCACAGTACAGGTATATGATTTACTGGAGACATGATGAACCAACTAATCCTTGGTAGGTTTGTTTGGTTCACCTTAGCTTCGACAAATCATATAATACTGTAGAAGCTGTTATGTTCCTCCTCTATGGAACAGCTGCTGGGAAGTGTTCCTATGTATAAAAGTCATGTCAACACTGAAAATCATGTAACCAGATGTATGTAGATAAGTTCAGGAAAGATAAAATGTAATGAAAAAAAATTCGAACCATCATCATTCTGTGACTTATATGAAGTAGAAACTAATTCATCTTTCATAGGAAACCTTTCTGAAGTTCCTGGCTAACCTCTGACACTGACCCAGAATATTACAGTACCAGACATATTCATATAAAAGTGAGACAATAAACAAGGCACATCTTTATACTTACTGCAAACATTAACCATAAATTTATTAAAACGTTTAGTATAATGTTGAAGTTATAGATGATTCTACCATTTTCAGAATAATACTCTACACCACCAACTTTATCTATGACTAGAATCTTGCCCACTGTAATGCGAGGCCTCATCTGACATCTCTACTGTACTTTATTAAATCAATTGTAATACTTTATGGTTTAGGGAATACGTAATGTGCTGAAGTCAGATACATGAGTGTGGCACCCCTGGTCTATGTCAACTTCTATAACAATTAAACTTTAATAAATCTATCTGTTGCTGTCTATGTAAATATTGAAACAACAAATACTGGTATATATCACTAATGAAACGTACAAGAAACATATTCATCTATCAGTCTATGTACACATGAAACATTTATGGATTAGTATATGTACACATGAAACATTTATGGATTAGTCTATGTACACATGAAACATAGTTATCTACCATTGTCTAAGTACACGATGAAAAAATATGAATTTTAAACACGTATGACATCTTACAGAACACCCTCCTCTCTCTGGGGTTGTTGAGACTCCACTTTCACCTAATTCACAATACTTAAAAAATAAAAAATCTTACATATCACACAACACAAGCTTATAGAATTTCTCACCACTGAATCTTCCGGTGATTTACTAAGGAATAGGTAGAGTAATTCCAAAATAAGTGCCGCAACATGTCTTAAACACGCGGGCCATCACAACATGCTGAACGCGTGCGGTAAACCATCACTAACTTCATTACATCATTACCACTTAATTAATACTTCCAAAACACTCAAAGTCAGTACAGTGAAGCTCGAATGCCTCATTGATATATAAAACTAAGATATAGGGCTAAAAGTTAGATGAAGAGATAGAAATAAGATATTTAACACCACCTTTTTCTTCTTGCTGATCGGGGCAGCCATCTTGACGGAAAGACCAAACACTTGTAACTGGACACATAAACTGAGGCTGGTAAATATATCACCACTCACTCTAATGGTCACTAACGCTACTTAGACAAAAATTAATACTACAATTATTATTATATAGCTTTTTGCTTTTGATTTAATATATTGTTGACATTGATATACAGTATGTAGGCCCCCAAGGTCTATGCATAGATAATACCTATATTATTTATTATATTGCTAAACTGTCTACCTATATAATCTATACATATATTTCTATCCAACTGAAGACCTGCATGATAAATTCAGTGAATGAATATTATTATTAATATTATTACAATACGCCAGGCGACCGTCACCTGCTAACACTGGTTGGTGAGGTAAACTTGTATTTACCTCAACAATTGTGAGTTATGGATTCTCTTAACACTGAGAGGATGTCGTCATCACAGCGAGAAGTGCTCATGGACCAAGTTAAACAACAGATTGTTATTGCCAACACACAAGAACTGCTGACGGTGAGCAGAGTTGTGGCCAGATGACCCCGGCCCTGGTGCAGACGAAACACTTGTTCTACACATTTACAGGGATATTTATGACCTTAGATTGTCTTACAGCTCACATTGATTCACCATATAGATGGACAGTCACAGATAAGTAGTTGATTATAGTAATGTATATACCGGATAGCTCGAGATCAGTTACATCATTAATTTCCCAGAGGTCCAGTGAGGGCCACCCTTCTTGGGTCCAGTGAGGGCCATCCTTCTTGGGTCCAGTGAGGGCCACCCTTCTTGGGTCCAGTGAGGGCCATGCCTAATGGATCCAGTGAGGGCCACCCTTCTTGGGTCCAGTGAGGGCCATCCTTCTTGGGTCCAGTGAGGGCCACCCTTCTTGGGTCCAGAGGGCCCCCTTCCAGTTGGGTCCAGTGGGTCCATTGAGGCCAAGTGAGGGCCACCCTTCTTGGGTCCAGTGAGGGCCAACCCTCTCATTTTCTTGTCATTTGAAGATGTGTAAAGGTATCATCCAATGGGTGACTTACGATTTATCTTTAATTGTTAATGAAAGGCATAACTACAGTTCTGTAATTTTATTTATATTTTTTACAGAAAATGGGTGAAAAATGCTTTTCAAAGTGTATCTCAAAGCCGGGATCATCGTTAGATAGTTCTGAACAGGTAAATATGTTGGGGTAAAACTGCAGTTTTGGACAATATGCCCGAGTAGTTGACTGAATTACTCATAATAGGCAAACTGTACTACAAGCTTTGCCAATAAATTTGTTAAACTTAAAAAAAAAAGTAGTGAGCAATGTGTTTTTCTGATGTTTGAGACAATTTTAAGACAATTTAATTCTATGGCGTTTCCCTCAAATGACCGAAAATTACCTAACCTAATCTAACTGGGGGTCTGGCCCCCTGGAGCCCCCGGTATAATTAAGTACAGTATTCTGCGAAGGAAATGTCATAGAAGAAAAGTGTCTAAAAGTTATCTAAACCATCGGAAAAACGCATTGCTCAACTACCAAGCCATATTGTCCAAAACTGCAGCTACATCTAAGTTAGTTTTTACTACTTCATTGATTATGTTCTGTAATGTGAAACATAACATAGTACTGTAACTAATTTAAAAATTTTCCTGAAGCTGTTAGTCTTTTCAAGTACAATACATATATTTGGCCTTAACTATTATGTTTGAAGTTTGTTATTGTGAGTTTACAGTTTGTACAGTATTTACTTTGTTACCTTATGTTGTTAATGTTGGTGGGTTTGTGCAAACATTATTCATTTAGACAAAGTAAACAGTGAGTCCTTAGTATATTTTTGAAGATTTTTAGTAGGGTTTACAGAATACTGTATGTTGTTTTGTTTCTTTTTTCAGAAATGTTTGGCAATGTGTATGGACAGATACATGGACTCCTGGAACCTTGTTTCGCGAACATATACGAGTCGTCTCCAACGAGAGAAGAACTTCCAATAGTGACATAATTATTTGATTTTTCATAGTTTATATAGGCGAAAAACTTAAATCAATTAATACTATATTTATGATAATTCATAGTCTGGATGGTTTTCATTTAAAGTAAGAATTTTTACTTCAAAGACTTAAGACATTATTGTTACTCCTGTAGGTCCTTTTGAATTCTTCCATAAGAGCTTCAATTACTGTACTGTTGTGATGGCTTGCCTGCCACAAGGTTTTCATATTGTGGTTCATGGGGACACATTGGTGAATTAAGAAGTGTTCAATTTATTAATTATTTACAGTATTTATGTCCATCTAAGGAAAGTTTTGTATAAGTAACATTGATGTAAATATTCAGTAACTGCTTATGTATATGATATTTTTTATCTTGACTTTTTCCTTTTAAAAATGTTAGGTTAAAGGTATTAAACTGTGGCAGTTATATAAGAGCTCTACCTCCATTGTGTTGGTGACAAATATACTGTAATGCTACTGTATTCAAATAGGGACATTTTGAAGATTATTCATGGCAAATTTACTAGTGTACAGTATATACTGTAATACACAACGTCATGTTTTATATATTTGCCGAGTCTCAGGTTTATTTTGTAAAGCATGTTAGTAGAATTAGTTTGACTTTCAAACAATGACATAACTAGAAATACTGAATTTCTAGGTAAGATTGGAGAGCCAATGTGGCCATACAGAGACTTAAACAACAAAGGTTATACTATACAGTAGTTATCAAGTTTCTTGATGATATTATTGATATAAAGTAACTCAAACATTAATCTAAGCAGGAAGGGTGCCACTAAAAACTATCTGCTGACTTGTTTTTTATAAATAAACACTTAAGGATTATAATTTCACAACTGTGTAGGTTGTTCAGATGATGTAAATAAACTGATGTATTTTGATCCATATCTTATATATTGATCCTCTTTTGTTCTAAACCAGGAGAGAGTCTACCAACCGTCACAAGTGAGAATATCAATATTGAACTGTATCATTTATGTAATAACATGATGTTTTCTAAGAGTATCAAATGAATATTTCCACCAAGCTTTGGAACCTCAGAAATTTGTAGACTAATGGCTTGGGCATCTGCATCCATATCTAGAAGTTGCAGATTTGTAGAACTTGGAATTTTTGTCTTTATATAATATAAATATTGTACTGTATTTATACAATATATATTTTATCACGCACATCAAAGTGACACCTGGAAAACAACACTTGTGGCTCTTAAGGCTACTGGGACCATATTTCAGCATTGATAATCTATGTATGTCTTCCCGTTGTCTATTTGACCTAGTCTTCCACCCTGGTTTCCAACTTTACAATTTTGGGAACCAATTACAGAAAAAATATCAGTAGGCCTACACATTTTTTTTACGGTGATTAGCCCACCCAGGCACAGGTCACTGACCCACATCGAGGCCTAGGGGGTGGAAATGTAATAATAATAATAATAAAAAAGAACCATAAAGAAATACAAAATGAAAAAAAATCAAGTGAGAAACAATACACTACTGTATGTATGTTGTGTTAATATTAAGAGAAACAATTGAGACACGAAGAACATAGACAATAATTAGATACTTGTAGGCCCAAACTTCTTTGTATTGCCTTTTAGTGTAAAGTAGAACTGTAAATGTTAAGGATGATGGAAAATATCATTAGTTACCCAGAGCAATAATCTTCCAATACCTGTAAAGATCCAGTCAGTGGTGGATTAACAAAGGCAAAAGAGATAATTGTCCCAGGGCCCCCAAGATGTGTGTGGAAGGAGGCAGGTGAGTGGGAAAGTGGTTCAATAAATGAAAAGTGTGGGGGATGAAGATGATTGGTAACAAGCTCGACTACAGTATATATGCAATTGAAGAATTATGTTTTGAGTGGAACTGAAAAGAAGGGGGATAATAAATTGATACAATAACCATGGAAATAACATTGAATGTGGTTATCAGTATATATATAATATAGAATAATATTTTAGCTCAAAATCTTCGGTCCTATTCTGAAAGCCCCCCCACTCCGTAAAACTCGTTTATTGGACGGCTGTAAAGGTGTCTTGGGAGGACAGCTGGTAGGTTACTTTTTTCGGAAAAGATTCTGAAGAAATTAAATATAAAGCTAAAGAAAGAGAAGAAGATAAATTATCTTCATAAACAAATTTATCCTTTCATTAATGCTTAACAACAGAGTTATCAACATGAAAAAAAAATGAGTTAAATTAAAATTTTCTATTAAAATTACAAAACAAAAAATAATTATATCAAGTTAACTGACAATATTATTATACTTAAATACAAGTAAATATTTTCCAGGCAGGACATGAAGTAATCCCCAGGAAGGTTAGTCCTCTCACACGCTGAACCTTGTGGTGTAAACATGGACAAGCCAGTCAAACTAGCTCGCGTGAGTGTTTTTACCATTATTATTACCCTTAAAAACCTCAAAAATACCATAATAGTTAGGATTACTGCTAGTGTTTAATATAAAAATTAAATTAATACGATAAATGTGATAATTGTTAAAGTATGGACGGCGTGTCTCGGGTGTAAGCGATGTCCACTTCTAAATATTTCTTAGACCAAGTTCCCATAGTTCAAACCTTAACACACACTGAAAACATACAAATAATGTTAAACAATAGTTCTAATTAATCAGGTATAGCTCAAGGTAATGTTTAAAGGTATTTTACACTGGTAACCACTGACAATATTCTTGAGACGATCTGCTGGTCAAATTTTTACGAGAAAGGATTTTTTTTATATGATGTGGTCAATTTATGGTAAATTTGCAGTGTCACACCGTTCTCTGTTAGGGAAGTACAAAATATATTTTTCTAGTGTATTTGTGTGTTTAGACCGAATATGACCTTCATTTCTGGCGGAAATTAGCCGTTTTTTTTCAAATTTTTTTCGTTGGACGTTTTCCGAAAAAAAAATCACGGCAAAATACACCAAAAAAAAAAACACTAGAAAAACCAAAACCAAACCTAACCTAACCTGACTCTCGCCATATGATGGAATCACCTATTTCTTACCTTATTGGCCTGGTTCTTGTTCGTCGTTGGATTCTGAGATTCTTACACAACGTCACATATGTTGGTCTTCTGCGATATTTACATTCAGTCTTGCTCTTAGTACACTTCACTGAGGTTGGAAGAACACCATGCGATCGAAAATAATGCTACAGTTTCTTCGTCTTTTTCCCCAAAACACGCATCAACTCCATATAATTGAAGTGACTCCAATCACAGACTGCCATGGTCGGAACTGAAGTTACTGAACTTGAAGAATATAGAGAAAATTTTGGATAAGCTGTCTCCGTTATTATACATTTCCCCCGGTAATGTAATAGATGAAAATTATCTTATAATTAGACGTCTTATTCGAACATGACAATAGATTAGTGGTAGGAATGAGCGGTGTGTAAATACAATAATACCCAATTTATAGTTGTGCACCATTCTTTTGGTCTTTTTATGTTAGTGCACCGTTATACCTCGGTGTTAGAAATGTTGGTGAATTTATAGTAATACACCGGTCTTTTTTCTCTTGCTGCTTTTAATATGTATTTCGTAATGTTTGGACAAGTCTAAGACATTTTTCTTCTATGATATTTCCTCCGGGAATTAAAGATAACCGAGATATTAATTTGTCAATATTATTAGATTTGCTCAGTCACGTGTCGCTCCTTACCTTCGTCTTCACTTCTTAAGCGTCTACAGCGCATGTGTTGGGGTGGTGTGGGAGTTTCTTATCGGCTATAGCGAGAGGAGACTTATTATTGGGCAAGTTTTTTATCTTGGCCAATGAACAATGCGTGGGTGCGGAGATTTGAATTTTCAGTACCAGATATGGCTGAACAGGTGGAAGAGCTGTGCCGACATAGTCAAAAAGATTAGTTTACGTCAATTACCGAGTTTCATCAGAAAAATAGCGAGGCAATTTTTTTTTATACAGTAAAAAACACGGTGTATTAGCGAACAACGTTACTTGTCCAAGATGTGGGGGGCATGAACAAAGGGAGGTTTGATTTGGTTAGGTTAGGTTGGTTGTTTGGTATTTTATTATGCAATTTACTCAAAAAAATTCAACTTTTTCTGTAAAGATTGTTGGGGGCGGGGGGTCTAAAAAAATTTATTTCCGGCGGAAATAAATATCAAATTCATTCGAAACTCATCAAATACCATAGGAAAAACATATTTCTAATATCAAAAGAAAGACTGGTGTCAGATGTAAACAAATCATGGCGACACTTGTGACTGAGGAAATCTAATAATATTGACAAATTAATATCTCGGCTATCATTAATTTCCGGCGGAAATTAATGTTCAGGATGAAAAAAATCATAAATATTACCGGTATATTAAAAAACATTTTCCTTGTACCGTACATTAGTCGCCAGAATAATTAGGTTCGAGAGATTTCCGTGTATTGATACAAATTTTTCTGGGTACCGGGGAAAGGTTCCCGAGTCTAAACTACGCATATCGCAGACACAGAGCTGTATTTATTTATTCAAACACAATTGTACATGTACTGCAATATATTGAAAATAAATAAAATATACTACTGTATACTGTACTCATCAGCAGATGCTGACATCATGAGTGTGTGATGCAGGCAGGCAAAATGGTGATATGATGATACAGGATGGCCTGCCTTTGTCCTGTACCATCTCCTGTAGCAGGTGTTACAGGTCACTCTCCTCTCCCTCCTTGAAGGAGGGATTGTACATACACTGTACACACACCCTCTACACACTAGCCTACAGTAGGCATACACTGTCCACTCTGCTAGGTACAGTGCTGTACAGATGGTACTTTTATACTTAATGAATGTACAGTACATGTAACTAATCACTTAACGTCTTAATACTGCTTTAACAGTAATCTTGGCTGATTATATGCGGGTACAGTTCTGCACAACACATCGTATGCAAATTCAGCAATGAGCGAGCAAACAAGCTTGTACAATGGCATTAAACGATGAAATAAATCCACGGCCACATGAACGCTTTTATGAGCAATTTCTGAACTAAATTTGTCATTTTAAATTTTAATACCAATATCAACAACTCATTACAGGTGACGAAGGTGCTGGGTCGCACAGGCTCCCAAGGTCAGTGTACCCAGGTTCGTGTTGAGTTCCTGGATGAATCTCACCGCTCCATCATCCGCAACGTGAAGGGTCCAGTGCGTGAAGGGGATATCCTTACACTGCTGGAATCTGAGCGTGAGGCCAGAAGATTGAGGTGATCATGTCCAAATTATCCTCTTCAACTATCAGGTGAGTTTTAAGTCATACTATACTATAGAACTTAACTTACTTTACTCTGCAGAATTAAGTTTCAAGTTTGACTGGGCATTTTTAATTTAAATTTTCCTCAATTTCCTTAGGCGATATACAGGTATACTGCCACAAAACTTGCTCAAGCTAGAAACAATAGTATAGTCTCTAACCAGCTCTTCTATTGGTGTTTATAGTGATCATGGTGTTAATCCAAGAAGACTTGCTTTAATGATATGTTCATTATAAATAGTTATTAGTTTTGTTAATTTTCATACTACAGTACTGTATATGGACATTTTTCTTTTTTCAGGTGACCTGACACGATGTTTTTCCTAAAACGCAAAAAAATAAAGTGCTAAGGAAATAATTGTTTTTTTTTAACCACATTAAAAAGTAATGAGGACAGGCTTCATCTTAACTGGCTTTGTTTTGATTGTGCAGAAACCTGCCAAATAAGCTTGGATATGGTTGAATTAACCAGAATTTCATTGTCCTTTAACACCTTCCACCATACTATTTAGATCTCTGTCTCTGGAGGGAATGTGCTTTCTGAAATATACACTGCATTTAAAACTCCCAGTAAACATGTCAGGAGTAGCACAGTTGCCACTAAACATCAGCCTTGAAAGCAGGGATGTGGAGGTAGATTTGTTCTGGTACCATATCATGGTCCAAGTTGCTGTGGACACCAGATGTATAGATGGATCCAGAGATCCACCTGTTGCTGGTACACAGTATTGCCCCATCCCTGCTTGAAAGACCCCCTCTATCATTCACTCATTTGTGCTTTGATGGTATTGTGAGAAGGTTGTAAGTTATGGCATGAAGGAGCTGTAACCCCATAAAAACCACATTAAACTTTGTACTGGTATCCCCCTGTTTATGATGGGGTTACGTTCCCCAAAAAACAATCGCAGGTTGAAATATCGTCAATCAGAATCATTATAATATGGAGTTCAATGGGATATGTTCTCAGCCAGTCTTATACCCACATGTATCACCCCAAATGAAATTCCTACAATACTACTGTACCTACAACATAAATTAAACAACACTCACCACATCATTAAGAACAAGCCTGGTTGTAATTACATGTTCCCTTTGAAGTTCAGGGGACTCTTTTAGGTGGAGTGTTCGGACTCCCACACAGCTTCACAATAACAGCCAACATTGGTCGCAACAATGCTGTACAGGCAAAGCAGTTCACAGTCACTAAAACCAGTAAAAATCAGAGAAAATAAAAGTAACATCGATATTATACTGAACAATAATCATCGAGCTACACAACCACCACGGAACAAAGCTTGGGACTGTGGTGCACCGGGTGGGCATGCAGGTAGACCGCAGCTGACAAGTGCACTGAAAGATGTCTTCCATATTCCACATTACCGGACGATGATCATCATTCGTGCAAAAAATTTTTTTATTGTAAATATGGAGTGGTCTTAATACATTACCATCATTCATACGAAATATCATAGATAAGGAGACCATAAATTGGGAGATACCTGTACTCATGGGTGGTGAGTGTTAAGTGAAGAGTACCAGGTAACTGGCAACTGTTAAGCCCTGGTTGTGATGACAAACGATGTGGTTTTTGTGATGCAAGGTGGATGGTGAGCAGGCTGTGGCATCATAGGTGTGTGTGATAGCAAGTTGATTTGAGGCTCCACCAGCCTTGTGTCTTACTCAAGTGTACCAACCATCAACTTTTCATTTAGTATGATTTTTGGTGCACAGCTTTAAATTCATGACACCCAATGCAAATTGTCTTAAGATGACGGTAGTTTGATTTGGTAAATCGGCTAGACAATGATAGCAGTTAAAGCAATAAAGAAATTAAAATAATCTTTTCCTGAAAGTGAGATCAAGAGAATGACTACTGTTGATGAATGATTTGAGTTGCATGGTAGAGTACCAGGTCAGTCCCAGAGTACTGTGGGTCAGACTGAGTTGTATGAGACAATGGGTTATGATGTACTGTATGTGCATTAGGGAGTGAAAGTAAAAAAAATTGGAGTCATTTCACTGAAAATTTTATTACAGGAAAGTTTGATGTAGACAGGTTTAAATATATGTGAGTGGTTGAAATGTCAGGAATGAATGGAAATGTGGACTGGTCAAATTGGAGGCTGAGAGAGGCTTTCCAAAAGGGAATAATGTACAGTGTCTAGTTCAAAATTTAAGTACAATAGGAAGCATAACAATGGAGTAGATAACATTGTTAGACTTGATCACGGAGGGGACAGATTAAAATATGAGATGAGGTAAGTGAAAGGGGCAGCTCAGGAAGTATGTTATCAGTATTTGGTAGAAGCAAGAATAATAGTAAATGGAAAGTTGAGGAAAATAATAAAAATAAAGAAGCACGATAAATGGAAGCAGTATATACATTTGAGTGATCTGATGCCTCCTGTTACTATGGCTGAAGGTCTTACTCTGATCTGGCACCATTTTATGAAATGCTCTTTAATTGAACACATTTATTTATAGGAATATACAAAATAAAGCTATATTACACTGAAAAATGTGAAGAGGCCATTTCATCATACTGATCCATAGTGTACAGTACCAAAGATTTTGATTTGGTCTTTTACAACTGCCCAGGATCTCAGTGTACAGTTAATAGGCTTTAAAACTATCAATGGCCTCTTTACATTAACCAAACCATACCATACAGTACAATAAACAATTTCCAAATAAGCAGTAAAGACGTCAGAATAAGTTGCTCAGTATTTTGCTTTGAGACGAGAATTTTCTTGGCGTAGCCGTTCGTTCTCCACGAGCAAGTCCTCATTTAAAGAATACTGGCGGTGAAGTCGTTCCATCATCTCCTGTAACAGCATGAAGTTTTGTGGATTAGTGACCAATTTACATGTATTGGTGTACTTTATTTAATTAATTATATATTTTTTTAATTCAAGTTGAATGTACAGTACAGTAAATATGTATTAGACCCAGTCCTCGTTTAACGTTGTTTCGTTACAACTTTGCTACTCTTTAGATACCCATGATTTAGACAACGTTGTTTTATGACCCAACCAATTTGTTATAACGTTGCCACCCAACACGGGCTACTTTGTATGGAGCGCCACCCTCTCTCATCTTTCATCTTGGCGCGCTATGCTCTCGCGGAGCATCCCTAAGCGTTTTTTCCCAGTCACAACGTAAGTGCGTGCTTAAGTGTTCTTGCTATAAATTCTGTACTGTAACCATTCAAAATGGCTCCCAAGTGCCCATCAAGTGTTAAGAAGCAACGCAAGACCATTAGCCTTGCTAAGAAAATGGAGGTTTTAAACCGTTTTGAGAAAGGTGAACGTGCTTTGGACATTGGTGTAATGTATTTTATGGGTCAAAGGGAGGCTGGGGAATGTAACTAGTGTATTTTTATCTAATACTTATGGGGAAATTTTATTATGTTAATGTTGTGGTTTACAGGAGCGTAACCACGACGTTAAGCGAGGACTGGGTGCAAATGTGTAACACTTCCCCACCATAACGGAGAAGCATTACTTTGGGTCTTGAAATTTTTGGATGTTGAAGGTAGATACTAGTGGCTGAGCTTTGTCTGGCTCATGTAGTTTAGAGTAATGCAAAGGAATTATTTTATGATAATGTTTGTGATTCGTTTTTTTGCAAAATCCAAATCTGGTGTATTTGAGTGATGGAAAAATATTGAAGTTGGGTGTGACTTTGGCATTTACTTCTACAGTATGTCTTGTGTAAAGGTCATGTGTGAGTCTTAAGATTTTTGACTAGTGTTCTAAAATGTGGTATGCAGGTAAACTTCAGACATGTCTATCTGCAGTGAAGAATATTGTGGTAGATATAGACAATGATGCTGAGTTAATTAACCATTTTTTTATAGTTTGGTGCACTGTTGTGTTCATAATTTTGCTGAGGAACTTAGGGTATGTCTATTGTTGCACTAAGGTAAAGCTGCATTATAAGAGAACTTGGGAGAGGTGTTGGTTGATCCTGGAGTGTGCCCATAGTAGAGAAAGAGGTCAGTATGGAGACTTATTTTAGGGATTTATGTGGTTTTAGGATGTGTAGAATGATAGTTTTCCTCCACTTTGCTGGCACAGTATTTGGTTATATCCTTTACTGATGTTAAACATTACCTGCTGCTCAAGAAACTTCTTGGTCATCACATACTGCAGGTGCATCAGACGACGATTCACATCATCCTGGAACTCTTCCATAACTTCTGCCATGCAACTGCGTATCAACTCTACTTGCAACTGAGGTACTCCATTGTCACATGGTTTTACTCTGTCTGAGGAAAAAATATTTGATTATAATAGTGCTACCATGTATTATATCTTCCCTACAATTTCTTGCAAAGGGGTGGCCACATGAGAGGAGCCTTCAGGGTACCCTACACATCTCCTTTGTCCTCTCTCTTACTCTTATCCCATGTGAATTGTTCCATCTTTCCCACAATACATGCAGACTCCCACTAACACACACACATTACTCCTGTACACCCCCGTCTTCTCTGCCATTCCAAACATCACTTCCATCCTGGTAACCTGTCATAACCCCAGATGCAGTCTTCACCTATTTCGTATCTCTAGCTTGAATTTTAGAGCATTCTTATCCCTACAATTCCACTTTTCACAACTATAAATTAACCCCTTCACTACTGACACAGCATTTTTATTTTGGCTAATGACACTATTTTATTCAACACAGAGGGGATCCCAGACACAAGTGGTTAAAAAAAAAAAAATTCTAGTGAACCTGAGAATGTCTTTTCAAGGATCGACCAGTATAATCCTGTGGTCTTTCTGCTTTGAATTAGTATCATCCTTATCACTTGGAGTTCCTTTAACTTACCTGATGGATCCAGGTAAATGTTGGGAAGGTAACTCTACAACAGCTAAGATTACACTAACTATACAGTACAGTACATCTGCCTGATGTACATTTAAGCCATCTACAAGTTAGATAAAATGACCCTTTCAGTTGATAAATATAATGAATAACTCATAAGTTCTATTTAATTTTTTTTTTTTTTTTTTTTTTTACTTGGCGTTTACCCACCGAGTCTCTCCTAATATTCCTCTACAGTGCACTTTGTAAGATGAGGTGGGTGGGTAGGTCAAGTGATGCATAGTACCATGGGTGTGACAGGTCATGCACTAACTGGTAAATAATAGGCTGAACACTGACATCATACACACATCCTTTGTTCCCCAATTACACAATCACTTAAGAACTTTTACTCCCTATATCCCAAATTAATAACATAAATTACGAGAGAAAACAGGGTGATGTCTCTTTTTTTCTCAAGTTGATTGTTGTTCAATGGAAATGGTAGACCTACAACCTACTGTACAGTATATATTTTCAAGCTTACAAATTCCTAAAAAACAAAATTGCTTATGCCTCATTAAGGTTTTATGAATAGTAGTTTTATATGTAGTTATTTAATAAGAGCAAATAAAATTCCACATTACTTTACCTGATAAGTTTGCTGCTGGTAATGAATGACAGCTTTCGTCAGTAGACTTCACTTCACCTACACCTTCTGGCACTAGATCACTAGCTTGTACGGACCTCAATAATTGTCTCTTTTTGGGCGGTGATGTTCTTGTATACGACACTTTGCTGGATGTAACAGTTAGTGGTGTAGTTCTTGAGGTACTCAAGTCACTTGTTAATGTTCCACTCACCCCAGGAAAACTTGTGGGGATTTTATCAGGACTTGCCATACACTTATTAGTGAGTTCATTATCTGTTTTTAAATTGTTAACTGAAGACTCACTCATTTTAAAGTCATCAAAATTATTTGTCTCTGGTTTAGACATAACTGATGTTTTGTGTGCAGCCTTTCCAAGTTTTTTACAAGGTGTTTGACTCGCATATGAAGCAGCATTTACTTCAGAGTCAGTAACTTCATGCAATGGAGATGGAGCCTCATCTTTTTTGGATTTCACAACAGGAATCTGTTTATAATCTGGAATGCCCTCCTCCATCTCCACATCATCACTCTCCCCCAAGGCACCAGTGGGTTCCATATTCTCTTTATTTTGAGCAATACAAGAGCCAGTTTCCTCAGAAATTTTTTTTATCTGAGGTATGTTGGACTTCTGATTCAATAAGCTGGGAGCACCATCTGTATAAGGTGACAACAAGTCATCTGGAAAGAAAAGTGTTTACAGTTGCATCTTGTGTCCAACTATGATTGAACATGCATGTGATGGCAGCCAACAAGAAAAATCAACATGGTCAATATAAACATTAAAGAGAGATTCAGTGACTTTTTCTCTCAATAAATTAAAGGATAATACTGTACAGTATTTATTCAAGTGTAAATCTAAGGAAAAAATTTACATTCAACAAAATATGTGCCACAAAAGGAAATTGCTTCTGGCAACAGTGGAATTCCAGCTGATTGTATCATTTGTGTGTGATGTCACAACTGTATCTTGTCATTTTAGAAATATCTGTCCAAACCATAACAGTATACAGTATCATATTGACTGATTTCCACCAGTGAAACATCAATTTGTGAACAGTGAAGTGAAGGACCATTTTGATGCAATACATAAACTCTATACAGCAGGTCTTAATTGTTGACTTACCTAAAGAGATTCTAGTTTATTATATAACTGTCACTCTTCACGCACCTATATCAATGTTATGGGTCGGCAACTTGTGAGTCAACGGTGAGAAGCTTCTTTTCCCGTCAGTAGATCTTATTGGCGAGAACACATCGTGGATGCCTAATGACTCTGTTGAGCTACAGCCATAGACATTAAACTTTGGTGGATTCTTTAAAATCTCTTCCATGTTTACCTGTTAGAATAAGAGACACATACCATGATACTTTCTTCAAAAGCCATTGGTTTTATTTATATTTGCTTTTACTATCTGCCAGGGTTGTAAATAAGAGCTGATTGATATGTTAAGTAAAATTTATATTGGATCATATGTTTCATTTCTAACCACAAAACTAAATTAAAATTCAAAGCATTAACTTCACACTGATCAAAGGAGCTGACTTCATTCTCAAAAATGTTAAATTCCAGGAGTTATTCAAGGACTTTGTTCCTTTGAAACTCATACCATAATATTGACCTGGATAAACCAAGGTTATGATCTTTTGTGAAATTCTGACAACTCTTATCAATACAGCTAGAGAAATGAAAGAATGAGGAGCCACTAAGGTAAAAGATGTATGTAGAGTGTAATGCTGGTTAGAAAGATGTGACAGTATGGTTGATGGCTTGAGAGTAAGAAAACCAAGAAAGATTAACACACTAAATAGATGAATTAGCGAGGAAGAGTGGTACAGTAATATCTCCGTTAGCTGGAATCCCTCAAACCCGCAACTCCGATAGCTGGAATTGAAATTTTCTCAGAAAATTGTTCCCAAACCCTGATTTTTCCAGATAGCCGGAAAATTCTGGGGATGGGGGAGTTTTTTCCGGGTTTGAGAGATGAAAATAAGGCGTATTTTCTGGAAATTCTGGGGATGAGGGATATTTTTCCGGGTTCGAGAGATGATGTAATGGGCAATTTCTGGAACTCCCGAGAAAATTTTTCTGTTACAGTAGAACGTCAATTTAACGCGAATCGATTTAAGAATATTGAATTAAAGCGACACCCACAATTAAGGACAATGTTTCAATTTAAAGCGAATCTTTCCTATTTTGCGCGAGTTAATCTGGCGCAGCATATTTAAAATTTTGCGCCTAATGTTTTTCTGGGCACGCTATACTGTCCTAAGGGCAAAGGTGTACTGTACATGTACTCAATATAATGTACTAAATGATTACTAAATTTTTTGTCTAGTGCAAACTATAGCATGTTTATATTCAAATTAATCACTATCTTATAAGAATTCCAGCAATGTAAATTATATTCTCCCTGGTCACTTCTGTGACATTTTATAAGCAAAAAAACATAAACTCAAGCTAAAGGACATAAATAAACAAATAAATACTTCACTAGACCTTTGGCGCCAACTGTCAAACATGTCACTGTCCCCCCCCATCTTCCCAGCCAGTAAATAGACCATTTTGCATCCCTTAATTTTAGCTATGTTGATTTATGAGTGTTTGTTTTAACACAATACTACAAAAAACAATGTTTTGTTTATTCTAGGAGAAGGGCTGAGGTGCATCTGGGTAAACTCAAAGTCTTTTTAGTATTTTGTGTTTCTCTCAAGTACCAAACTAAGCTATTCCATTGAAACAACACTTCGATTTAGCGCAAATTCTGTTTAAAGCGTCCTTTCTTGGACCGTATCTCGCGTTAAATCGACGTTCTACTGTACCCGGAAAATTCTAGGGATGAGGTATTTTTTTTTCTGGCTTTGAGAGTCGCCGTCTCGTTACCCTGAAATCTCTCATTCCCGGAAGTGCTCTGTACCAATTGTTCTGGCTAACTGAGATATCACTGTATCTCATATGTATGCAAGTTGTGGATATGAGCAAGTATATTAGCATATTTCTAATTGTTATTCCAACTCTTTCCGGGCATTTTTTATTGTGGTCTGGCTCCACTCTCCCTATTGCTCCCCCTTCTTTGCTTTTACATACTCGTTGACCCAAACTACAAATAAATGAAAGTGGGTTCAATAGGTATGAGTGCTCTTTAGAGAAAGTGTAGATACAGCACACTGTATACTAGCCATTTGCTAAGTAGGAAAGCAGTACGCCTGGTTTGGCACTTGAACACCTTCACTTTCCAACTTGCCAACTCTGTACCCACTTATCTGCAGCACCCCACAAAAAAATCAGGTGAGGACTAAAGATTATGGAAAGGCAGAATGAGACACACTACTAAGGTGGGATATAAATTTACATTAATGGTTGCCCCTCGTGTAATGAGGATGGCCGGTCCTAGTGCCACCTAGTTGTGAATTTGTTTAAGGTGTAGAAGCTGTCACCAACACAACAACCACACCTTAAGTTAACGAGCTGCATGAACCCAGTGTCAAGGAAAAGTCCGAGAAGAGCGGACAACTCGCCAACTGCATTGGCTAACCATTACCCCGGAACACGATCCAAGTCCCCAATTACATTATGATCCACAAGAAATGGGTTACCGGTAATTTCTGTGATGTTGCTGTTCCTATAATTATTAAAAGATGAGGTCAACACTACTGTAGTACTCAAGATTCCAACGGTTCATATCTTTATATACAGTGATGGATCTAGATCAGATCCTTCAAGATATGACTCCCTGGAATCCCTGTTATGAGGATAGTCCAAAAACATCAAAATTTCAAGAGCCAAGTCAGGCACATTACCAACTGTTCTTACCTTGATCTGCAGTGATAAATCTAAAGCATGATTTTGCAACTGTCCTTATAAATGAGAATATGTGCACAAAATATTCAGCAAACAATACATCAGTCAAATAGTTAGCTACTGTACCTCTGCTGTGGGATCTGTGGACCTTATAGGAGAGAAAACATCTAGTAAATGTGAATTTTCTGTAGGAGGCGTATAATTCAATGGCTTTAGACTTGGGGGCCTTTCATCAGATGTACCTGAGCAGGACCTAGTGAGTGAGAGAAGGAACAATTACAAATTCAATGCTACAGTACTTAGATTTCTTGTAAGCTGATGTAAGATTTTATTTTGTGTAACTGGCTAACTTATCGGTACAGTTCTACAAACCACTTCTACACCAGATCCAGTGTACTTAATGTTCAGTACTTATCCACAATAATATCTCCAACACACACACACATAGTTCTCCCAGCCCAAAAATACTCTTCTGCCAGCCTGTCTTTTCAACTTTTACCATACAAGAGTACATTTTGACCGAATCACAAACTCTGGTTTTAATGGTTCAGAGTGACAGGAGTTGAGAAGGATGGGATGGGAAAATCAGAAAGAAATTGAAGGAAAATGTGTTGTACGGTTTTGAGACTCCAACAACCTCTATGGAATGGAGACAATAGCTATGATGGAGCAATAGCAGCATAGACTAGTGCAGGGGTGTATAGTCACACACACATAAAGAAAGGTTCAACTGATTATAAATTGACTGAGATATACCTATTAAGAGGTCTGGGCAGGTACCAGACTATGAATATCATAAAAGGTTAGATAACTTTGCCAGATGCAATTTGAGCACATAAAGCCCCAGAAAAGCCACCAAAAGCTCATATCTAATTCATCAGATTCTTTATCTTTCTTAAAGGGGCACAACCCAAGTCTCTTAAATGTGAGAATTATCAAAATTAAACCTGCCTGTGAGTGTAAGTGGGAACCATCCTACAGATTAAAAAGAATTGGCCAGCATTTAAAGCTAGACACAAAAACACTGCACACATGGACTTACCTGCTACTGATAGTACAGATTGCTACAGGGCAAAACATTGCTGGTATTAATGTATTTTGTTAATTATTAAGACAAAAGCTATGGGTAAATATATTCTGGGTACTGTCTAGCTACACTTCTACCAAACTACTGTAATATTTTTAGCACATTATTTTGCTAACAATTAAACTACATTGTCTGTTTCTTTGTTTTTCACTATGAACACATATTTTTGAAGATAAAGAGGCCTCAGTACCAGCCCTAACAATACCATCTGTCTCTAGCTATATATATCAGGCTGGTTGATGAAGAGGGGCCACACTAGACATATTATAGCACCAGCTCTGAGACTGACCTTATATCTAGATGTAAAGAAACAAGGTGTGCATGAGTCTCTGTGTACAGCTAACACATGGGAGGCTGACAGTGACACCTTACGGCAGTTATTAGTCTCATCCACCATGTCACGGCTTCCCAGGAAAGGTGAGCTTATCCAACCGGGTAATATTCTTTATTCATACTTTGATTTTTACTTACTTGGATGGTTGGGTCACTCCAAGGCTTACTTCAAGGCTCTGTTTCACATTCTTCATGTGACTGCCCGCACTGTTCTCAGACTGTAACATCAATAAATATCATTAAGGATTGGATAATACAAATAATAAATGGACATTTGATTCTTAATATTATTTTTTTCCCAATTTTCATCTTTATGTTTCCCCTAAAGTTGTGTAATTTGCCAGAATCACTTCTCTACAACCCTGTGCTTATTGGTTGTTGTGTTTTACAGCCATTTTTTACCTTAAATGTTAAACAACTTGTGGAATAAAATTACAGTCGAGCACACTGAACCTACGCTACTTTGATATTGTTGGAGCTCTGGGTTGATTTAACTAGCCTGAAGTATGGAATTATTCCAACACTGAAATTACCTCACAGTACCATCATCACACTGTTGTATATTTTGATAGGGTATTGGTGTGAGTGAGTTATATACAGTACTGTAGTGAACTATCATGGTGTGGAGTCAAGGAAGAATCTCACGGGTCAGTTACCTCAGCTCTTGGCCATCGTATGGGATTTTACTTTTCATTGTATTGATATTTCTTTCATATCTTAAGAAAAAATATGATAGAACTCAACTTAAAGATAAAAAGTTACTCATAATGTGATGCTGATTACAGAATGTCTTACTATATGGTCACTTGTTGAAATAATCTAATGCTGTACTGATTTAAACAACTCACAGATGCATGTACAACTTCAAAAAGAATTAGTGATACAATATCTCTATTTAAGGGAGTATAAGGAGAGGAAAGTTCATACTATATATTGAGGGCCTGTTAGATGTGGAACTTCTATATAATGAACTAAATAGAGAAGAAAGTTTGTTATATTGAGGGTCTGTTATATTTAAAAGTCCATCGAATGGATTACCGTATATAGAGAAAAATCCATTATATGGAGGTTTCACTGTAATTCCTTTGCTTAAGTGTAGTCATGTTAAATACATTATATACCAATATCCATATAAAATATATACCCATTATTTATATACATCAAAATGAGATTGTAAATAATTATGGAATTTAAAACGGTTAGTAAAGTACCTACAACATACCCTAGATCGAGAGGGAGGCTGAAGAAGCACATTTGTTACAGCTGTATTATATGCTGGAATCTCGGCCACTGGTGGGTGGAGCATACGGAGATCATGTATAAACACCTGCCCGGTCATAGTACCAAGAGCCACCTGCTGGCCGCCAGCTAAAAAGGTTGCACTGGTGAGGGGGGCTGAGCATCGGCGAGTTATTAATGGCCTGAAAATATTATATAGTCAAAACTTTATATAATGGAGTACAGTACAGTACTGTATATGTGAGAGGCTAGTCCGTTAAATCAAAGGTCCGTTAAATATGAAACTTCCTTCTAATGGACTACAGTAGTACAGTATATTATGAGAGACCTATACATGTAGCAGTTTAAATAGCTAATACTGTACAATAGTTTGTTTAAATTACTTCATGTTTTAAGTGCCACAGGAACTTAGTTATGAAAAGGACCTTTTTTGCTTGTTTCAGAGTACAGTATCTTCAACATGGACAAAAAAATCAAATAAAGCAGATATATCAAACAAAGTTCATTTATATATAAAAATTCTGATTATAAAAAAAAAAAAAAAAAAGAATGCTTGAAGCAGAGTGTAAATATTACTCTACCTAAAATCAAAGAGGTTTTGCTGATGGTACTTGCAACAAAAAATCACCCCTTAGTATACAGTGACAATGGTAAAATATGATGTTAGGCTGTATAAAATATTTTCAAACATAAACAAATGAAATCAGTGAATATTATGCCACAATGGTACCTATGTAGAGTCACTTACTGTTTTGTTTGAATGTTATAACAAGCAAATTGTTTGTCATATCCGGCAGACACCATCAACAGCTCATTGACGGGGGAGAATAATATGGCAGAGACCGGAGAACTGTGAGCTGTGGGGAAGGAATGAACGATCTTGTTGACATGAGAATCAAACAAAGCGATGGATCCTCTGTCAGAACAACACCCTAACAAGGGCTTCTTCACACTGCTGTAAGTCAAATCAGTCACTACCTGTAAAGGATTATAATGAATGTAAATGACAGGATTCACAAGTTTTAGGATAGCTACTGTACATTTCTATCTATACAGTAAGTCTTCACATAACGTCGGCCCGTTTAACGTTGTTTCGGTACTACAGCGCTAATCTTCAGATACCAAAAATTCATTTAACGTCCCAATGACTCGGTACAAAATCGATTTGCGTCGTCACACACTACTTTTTACTGCGCATCACCCTCTCTCGTCTGGCCGAGCTACGCTCTCTTGGCTCGGCAGTCTCAGTGACTCACCGCCCTCCTCCTCTGCCTAACTACCCACCACACACTCGCTCTACTACCTCCGCCCATCGGTGAGTACCAATACAAACTTAGTAGTATACTGTATGTATGCACTATTTTCTATAGAAATGGCAAAGATTTTCTGTATATGTAATGTATTTCATGGGGCAAAGGGAGGCTCAGGAACATAACTCCTGTATTTGATCTACAAGTATTTCTTATGGGGAAAATTGATCCACTTAACGTTGTTTCGTATAACGTCGCATTTTTAGGAACGTAACCCTGATGTTAAGCGAAGACTTACTGTATCTATGTTCAGGCACAAATTGTATGATCAAACAAAACCTTTATGTTTCTTCAGTTCAAACAGATATACAGTATTATCTCCGTTAGCTGGAATCCCTCAAACCCAGAACTCTCCGATAGCTGGAATTGAAATTTTCTCGGAAAATTGTTCTCAAAGCCAGAATTTTCCGGCAAATTCCGGCTTTGGGAACGATTTTCAGAGGGGCACATTTTCCGGAAAAAACCGGGGATGGGGGAGTTTTTTCCGGGTTTGAGAGATGATGTAATGGGCAATTTCTGGAACTTCCGAGAACATTTTTCTATTACCGGAAAATTCCGGGATGTGGGATATTTTTCCGGGTTCGAGAGATGATATAATGGTCAATTTCTGGAACTTCTGAGAAAATTTTTCCATTACCCGGAAAATTCCGGGGATGAGGGACCCTTTTCTGGCTTTGAGAGAGTCGCCTCGTTACCCGGAATTCTCTCATTCCCGGAAGTGCTCTGCACAAATTGTTCCGGCTAACGGAGATATCACTGTACTGTACTGTACTGTAAAAATTATCTTTATCAATAGGTGTTAGGTGTGTAACAGAAGAATGGTGTTAAGTGTGTATAGAACAATTACTGTATACATACCTCATCATCAAATATCTTAAAAGGTCCGGCTATGGAGTTATTAACAACAGAAAGCAAATAGATTGATCCTTTCTCTGTAGCTGCCGTTATGTGAGAGTCATTGTGACTGAAGCTGATTCGTGCTATGGTGCCATCTGTAACCTGCAAATATGGACAAATATATATACAAGGAGTTAATGTGGTGTAAAACATAAAATCATGGTTCTTAGAAAAACATGAAAAACAATTAAAAAACTAAAAACAAAGTATGAAATCCCATTTTATGGTTGACAAGAAGGGACAACCAAGGAGCAAGATATTACCACCAGAACATTCAATGGAAGAGTTTACCTTGGTGAAGGCAGCGTGGAGGCAGACACTCACCAACCAGTTTAGTACAATTACCAGTACCATACTTCATTAATGGCCACTATTTATCCAAACAAGTGTTATGAAACAACCCCACTCTCATGGTAAACTCAAAATTAAGTGAGTTAGAAAAATCCTCTGAATGGACTCTCGAGATGTTACAAGCTTCTTTCCTTACATTTTTCTGCAAAAAAGAAAGTCCACCTCGGCAAGAATGAAGGATTCCAGGTCACCTCTCATCCTTTTATCCAATAAAGTGGAATGTCATACTTAAATCCTTTGTTTTATCATCTATAGTCCATTTGACACGTGACTGAAAATATTCCACAGAGTTTAGCAATAAGCAGGACAACTAAACAGTGAATACCAGCTCACTATACCTGTGTTTTCTCCATCCAGAATATGGGAGAAGGCATGTCTTAAAAGCAGGTGGTGACAGTACTAAAAATACACACAGTAAATTTAAAACCCACTAAATGATTTCCTTTGTATTTCAGACTTACTGAAAAGACTTTCTTCTGCATCTGTGACTTTACATTCCAGATAGTGACAGCACCATTTCTGTTCCCAATGCCTAGGTAATGAGGGGAGCGGCTGGCAAATTTGACGCAACTTGGTGTTTTCTGGAAAGAGATACTTCACATGAATACAGAAGGAGCGAGAGATACATTGTTAACATTTCAACACCAAAGAATTTATTATAAAACTACTATACAGTATATAAGATTAAAAATGGGAAAAAATATATCCTTAACATAGACTAATATATTATGGTACTATTATTTCAGTAGTATTGTTGCAATGGTATTATATAAAAAGAAAAAAGAAAATGTACAACTCAATAAGGACTCTACATAGATTGTATCCAAAGCATGTTAAGTCCTTTAACACACACATACACTTACAATTCCATTCACAGCTCCTATATTTGCAGCTGATTTGGCATTAACAGCTGTCAGAGAAATCTTGTCTCCTGTTTTTCCTAAGCTTGCCAGGCACTGGCCATCCTGATTCCATGTCAGTCCCTGTATACGACCTGGAAAATCAGAGCAAAAATACTTTAACAATTTTAGTTTAGTTTTATTAATCTTTTCATTATTATAATAAAATGTAACATTTTGAAACTTACTCCTTCCATGTTCACTTCATTAAGAGTTTGCCTCCAGGTACAGTACAGTATAATACAGGCAGGTCCTGCTGAACGAGTAACTAATCAACAAGAATTCAGTTCAACGAGCGTAGTGTTTTAGGGAATAATATTTCAATGAATGAGTTTGTATTTATGGTAAGTCAATATTAAAATTCCTAGTGAACTAACTTGCATTATAATTTGTGGAGTCAGTGGCCTGTCTGAGCCTAAAGAAGACAGCAGCACCATGCCGCTGTATTACTGCATGGTATCTATAGAGCTCTGGAGTTAATGTCATAAGTATGATTTCAGTGACTCTAGTTGATGCTAAAACAATATTGAACCTAATTGGGTTAGGTTTTAAGGTAAAATTCTTTGGGTTGGAATGCATCTAAATTTATATCATGGTGGTCCGGGTAATTTTTTTTTTGGGGGGGAGAACATCTCAGCTTTTAACATAGAGGGAAAATTGGCCCCACTGAACGAGAACTCACCACCCAATGAGCACTTATTCAGGAAGGCACATTGATTGTGAAGTGGGACCTTCCTGTATTGTAATAATGCTGTAAGAAGTTTTCCCTTACATGAACTTACCATTTTCTGAAGGAATTTCTTGCTGGAGGGAGTAGTCTTGTAGGTCCCAGAGTTTAATTGAACTTCCAGCCGTAGCAAGTAATGTGCTGCCCATTTTATTTTCTGAAAATAATTAATATCAACACTGAAACTTTAATCATGTATGAATGAAATAAATGCTCTGCTATCTAAAGAATTCTTAAGGTTGAATAACATGTACGAGTGAGCACATGTTTACTCCAACGATTATGTCTGCACCGAGTCCCATAATAGACATAGCTGTTTACATGTAATTAACCAAATTCAATTAATGGAGAAAAGTGTAAAATCAATTTATCTGGATGAGGAACTCTACACTGAGAGAGCTTCGGTCATACACTGCCTGAGTATATGAGTGGGCAAAAGAACAAGTGTGATAGCCATACCTGAGGTCCACTAAAGGAGCCACTGTTCAGGTGATGAAGTGTTTCACCCAATCAGTGATCCAAAATAATGCAGCTTGATGGCAATTAAATAAAACCCTCACCAAGTAGGTATCTTAAACAAAACCCTCACTAAGTTGGTAAAAACAGAATTTCATATAGGTTGAGAGACAGAAATGTCGATGAATCAAATCATAATTCTGTACAGTTAACCCCTTCACTTTAGAGACACCACTTTTAATATCTTATTTGACTAATGCCTGACAGATTTATTCAGCTCAGAGGGGAACACATAAACAAGTTATTAAACTAGACCCTGGCCACCCACCATAAGACATTTCATCAAAATAATGTAATGATATAATGTAATAATCTCCTATAGCCAATACATATTAGTATAAACTCAAACTAAGACATATTTATTACCATATTAAGGAAAATATGAAGTTTTATTATAATATAGAGAACAAGTCTTGGCTCGAGAACCTATCAACCTGTGGAGTCTGGTTAATTAATACCTACCTGGGTGAGTAATTAACATGAGGATAATTTTAGGATGATAGTTAAGTGATGTGAAGGTGTGTGGTGAGTTTGGTTAGTGAGTTATCAATGTATTAATGACAAGATAAAGGATAGACTCACTTGGCGGGTTTGAATGGCGGCCAGCTGACGGGTACTGGCTGTGACTCCTCTTAATTATGTTATATTTCTTATTACTCATGTATATTTACTTAATTTACTATTTTATATAATATATTATTGTTGTGTGAATTAAATTAAATCATCTGCGTTTTATCAGATTTATTCATAAGTAAAATTCGTCCTTCAGTAATTATAGAAAATTTTTATTTGTTTAAGATATATATTTTGAGTTATTTTATATATATTAGTAATGTAATTATATTTAGTAATTAATAAATGGAACAAATTAGGATTGGGTTGTTATGTTGTGTTAATGTCAAGAGGTTAAAGGTAAACAAACATTACCAGGCTCGGTGAGTTAATTTATTAGTTTTATCCTCCTATTGTCACCTTATTTTAATGTTATTTTATATTTTAGAAGTGAAAATAGATTGTGTACGTTGTTGTGAGATATTAAATGTATGTGTTAATAATTGCCATAGTGTTATCGTGTAGATCTGACCAGGTGATGAACTTGGTGGTTTAAATTATAAAAAGTAAACCACATTAAACAATCATTGTTCAGTAAAAAACTATGAACTTTAATGATTCCCCATATTTGGAAAGTAAAGAGTTGAAAGAAAGTCATCAGAGTTTGTTATATTTTGTCAGAGTTTTGGGTCAGTTTATAGTTTCAGCCAACCAGGGCTCTCTAGTTGATCAATGTGTTTACTGATGGTTTAGACAAGTTTAAGGCTTAAATATACCGGGGGATCTAGGGTCTGGAGTCCTCCCAGTTAAGAGGTTATGGTAAGTAGTTAAGAGGTTATGGTAAGTAGTTTTGGGTCATTTGCGAGGGAACCGCCATAGAAGATAAGTGTCTTAAAATTGTATACACCATCAGAAAAAACACATTGCTCAACTGTGATTGGTCGAAGCTATAAATTGACTGAATTTGGTAAAGGTTAGTTTATAATCATGGTATTAAGTATTTCCTTGGTAATTATTCAGCAGTACTGCCTGCTCAATTTTGACTAAAAAACATATTTTGGTGTGTTTTCTTAGATTATCGCCTTCATTTCCTTGGGAAACTTAAAAAAAAAATTGAAATGAAGAAATGATAACTTTTCCAAAAAAATGAAAGTGAGAATCGAAGAAAACACCAATATACACCAGTTTTGGGGGAAGGAAAACACGTACCAACCTAACTTAACCTGCCGAACCTATCTTAGACTTGGCACCAAGTTTCCGGACTCCTGTGAATGTATTTTATGACCTACCTTATGCAGGAGTGTTGGGGTGATGGTACACATTGAAGACGGGAAGTGATATGAACATTAGCCACTGGTCAGTTCCTACTTACTGTATGATGATTGGTCAACAGGCAGGGGAATTGGTATTTTTATATTTTTCATAAATTTATATTTTTGTCATTTACTCCAAAATAATGGCTTTCCATGAATGTTAAAGTTTAGTCTAAAGCATCACAGCTGAAAACAGCTGAAAAAATGCCTATTTCTATCTGAAACAAGTGTACAGTAATAATGAAGAATAACCAGTATCTATCATTGGGAATTTCAATTTTTTTTTTTTTATGAAAGTCCTTTTTCTGTCCTCATGAAAAGCATTGTCACTAACACCATATTTCCTGTGTTTAAATCTGGGATGTTTTGTTTCATCCATATTAACAGTTCAGGGATGCTTCGTTGGTTTGTTTCTTAACAGGATTTTATTTTGGGTTACATTTTTTATTTATTTTTGGCGGTTTAGCCCACTGACCCACATCGGGGCCTGGGGGGCGAAAATGTAATAATAATACTAATTAATAATAATAATAATAATAATAATTCATATAAGTAAAATTAATACTAAAAATACAAAAATATAAATAATATAATAACAATGATAACAATAATAATAATAATCATAACACAGCAATAATAATAATAATAATAATAATAATAATAATAATAATAATAATAAACCATAAAGAAATAAAAAAATAAAAAAAGATCAAGATTGAGAAACAATATACTGTATGTTGTGTTGTCAATGGTAAGAGAAACAATTGAGACCCTGTAATTTTGTGTAAATGAGGCAGAAAGTCAGATCAGCAGCCTGGGACTTGATCACAATTTTCATGATGCCATATGGCAGCAGGGTCTACCATTAGACAATACATTATGTTTCCAATATCTTCCCAGGCTGTAGTACCTCACTGTTTGGTAGCTGCCTACTACCTTCAAGGTTAGGTTAGGATGTCAATATTTTCTTGGTAATATTTTAGGACAGTTACTTGTTTTATACAGCCACTTTGGAAAAAAATAATATGCAGTATACAATACTTCATACACTTTTTCTATTTGGGTTTTTGTCGCTATTTTTTTAAAATAAATACTAAGCTGCTGGTGCTTGCTGCTTTCATCTTTGTTTATCTGAGCATCAGTATGTGCCGTCGTTGTCATTCAAATTTTATAGAATTTTTCAGTAGACCATCATGATCAATTTATACTTTCTTATGTTAATAATAATAATCATAATAATAATAATAATAATAATAATAATAATAATAATAATAATAATAATAATAATACCCAAGCAGTGATGATAATTCTTATTATTGATAGCTATTACTGTACAGTATACTGTAGTAGGTAAAGAGGATTTATTCATGAAGTAGGACATCATTTGGCATACTGTACTACAGTGCAGTATACTGTACTTCATTGTATGTCAATAAAGTCAGAACCAACGATGAATACTTAGGCATTGGTTTCCTTTATTTCAGAATACTGTATATAAGAATGGATACACAAAGAGATGAACATGAGAAAACATTTGGATTGTCAGAGGGTAAAGCAACAGCCAATAAAGATGATACTCTGGCGAAAGAACGGGTACGGAAACCTAAGAAGCCAGAAATTCAGATATATCGACCTGGAGCCCTTCGACACAAGCGATCCAATCAGTCAAATAACCAGCCAGCTCAAGAAACTCGGGACCAAGTTATAACGAAGTCAGTTGACACCAAGGAAAATGCCAAGGAGGATGTGCATAGGCCAGAGAGTGAGAAGAAAACACTTATTCAGCCTAAACAGGGATCATCACAAGAGAAGAAAATTGTTAAAGGATTGAGAGATGGAGAGAAAGTGTCATTACTGGAAAGGAAGTCCAGTATGGGAGATAGAGGTGAAGATAAGAAGACAAAGGAAACTGATAAAAAATCTTCACGAGAGGGAAGAGAAGTGATCTCTGAAGTCAATGTTGGCAAAAATAAGAAGAACATCATAGAAAAGGAGCATTTTTGGGAGGAGCCACAGGCAAGTGAATATCTTTCTAAAGAGAAGCAAAAATCTGGGTATAAAACTTGTGAGGAACGAGCTGTCACCACAGGCAAGAACACCAGCCCTACTGACCACCAGAAAGGAACAAGTAAAACTATTTCAACCTTGAAAAATGTGGGAAATAATAGTCGGAAAGATGTGAAAGGTGTGTACGATAAAACAGTCAAAAAACAAGAAGAAAGGTTACCTTCTCCAGAAAAAAGTATCTCTACCTTACCTGGCACTGAACATGTTGAGAAAGGAAACTCCACTGTTATTGACACCATTAATGCTGAGTATTGTGAAAGACATCCTTACTGGAAATGGTTGAAGGAACAAAATACCACATCTGCATCAGGCAGGAAGACCAACAAACATGCCTCCGAAAAAAGTCCCCTAAAAAAGTATGGAGAAGGGTTTTGGGATGTGCCGAGTGATGTGAAAAGTGGTGTGTCTGGCCACGAGGAGTCAGTGATAGGTAGAGTCCAGCCTGATGTGTCAAGTAGTCAGTTAAAAAAGAGAAGTGTCCCTCTCCACCATGAAAGGTTAAGGTCAGATAAAATTGGTAAGGATTATAATGACTGGAAAAGAGTGCACAATGACTCAAAGGGTGAAGATGGCATCCCTGTGAAGAGAAATGAAAAAAATGAAAAATACAATTATGACAAACCACTAAGCAGAAGAGGCAGCGGTATGACTGAACTTAATAAATCAACAGGAGTGATTGGTAATGTGGATGATAAAATATCTTTAAAATCAACTGGAGCTACTAAACAACATAAAAAAAGTAGAAGTTATGGGGGAACTGCTAAGAGTGACAGCAATTATAAAGGAAACTATGACCCACAGAGTCTGAGAAAAGAAATCCCCAAAGGCAAAAGAAACAGTTATTATAACAGTGAATTCCTCAGTTCCAAGTCTCCAGTAATGAAGTTGGACTCGGGGTCTGGTCAGCCTGGGGAATGTCACAACAATAAAGAGGAGAACCAGATAACTGTAAGTGAATTAGCTGCTAAAGTTGATGAATTAGCAGTTGGTAATTTATCCAGAAAAGCAGGAAATTTAAGAAGGAAAGGTAAAGGGTGGCATGATGGTTTAAGTGATGTGAAGGTAGAGCATAAGGGAGGCCTCAGTAAAGGCGAAGATCTTACAAAAGATGTTAATAAAGGTGTAAAGCTTAAAGAAAGTTTGAATAAAAGTAAAGATCTTAAAGGAGGTGTCAGTAAAGACCTTCATATGGAGGAGAGACATTCTGATGGTCATTTACAGCCCTCAGATAACACTAACCCAGTGGAGAGAATAGACTCCAAGTGCTGTGGACCTAACAGTGTCCCACCAGAGTACGGTGAGAAGTCCTCCAGGGCAAAGAGCTACACTAGTGTTAGAGAGAACAGAAGAAACAGGGCAGGAAATAAATCCCTCAGCCAGGGGGCCATTCCGTGCAACCAACGGGGAGACCTTAAGATAGAAGTTACGGTTGACAAAAATAGTCACGAAAGAACTGCACATCTACGACAGGTCAGTGGATCAGACGCCGAAGAATCAGAAAATCGATCACAAACAGGACAAGGGGTATTTAATAGAAGTAAAAGTGAAACATTCTCTCAATCAAGTCCAAAGATCAAGTCATTGAGGCGTGGGAAGGCTGACATTATTAATTTACAAGAGGACAGATACAGTTCAGGAGGGAATGAGAGTGAGCAGGAGGTAGTAGATCCTATGATATTTATTGATGTGCCAGAGGATGACTGGGTAGAGGAAGTTGACAGAGACACAACTTGGTGTAATCAGCATGAGGGAGAGGTTAAAGCACCCACATGGGAGGATGAGAAGCCATCTTGGAGGAACAAGAGAGAGAAACATCAATCTGAAAGTGAAGATCACCAGAAGAGGGTGGAGAGTCCTGGTCGTAGAGGGGGTCTCATTCAGCTGTCAGTGACGGTGACGGGAACATCTAATACTGCCTCAGAAACTTCTGCTTCCCACCAGATCACTTCTACACCTCAGTTGCAGAAGCATTTGTACAACCCCAATAATCCCAGTAAACCCGTGGCCGTTGTTCCCAGTGCCCGAGATTTGCCGGCATCTCGGGAGTCTCACCGTGAGGGAAGCAGAGGCTTTGGTGATAACCCATCTGGGTCTCAACCCATGGACTGCAGCAATATTAGTGAGTATACCATAGAAGGTCGAAGTCCAAAGATTGATCCTAGCATCCTGTACAGTATACAGAAAGGTGAAATGGACATTAACTACTACGTAAGCAGCAACCAGCTTCCGGTGGAGTTCCGACGTATAATGGACATCCGCCGTCACCTGCAAGGATGCTACAAACAACTCCTCATATCTGATATTCGTATGTGTCAAGAAAAAAATATGGAAAACAGCTTGTGGAAAACACTGTATTATGTCATCATCGAGAAGCTGCGAGAATACATAAGCCGCGATCCATCGCTGAAAGACCGAAGTCTCTCTACGCTCTTAATGTTGGTGGATGAAGGGCAGCATTACCTGCAGGATCTACTGGATGCTCTTCAGTTAGAATATGGCTTTACTCTCGAGGACCACTTGGAGGATGAAGGCACACCACACCTGGAAATACGGGGCCGAGTGAGAATGGCTCTAATGTCAACCCAGAAATTACTCCTCTCACTTGGGGATCTTGCCCGATATAGGGAGCAGTACAGTCCTTCTCCTAACTTCAGCTTAGCTAAGAAGTAAGTCGTACAAGAAATTTAGTTCTCAATGCATCATGAATCAAAAGTCTTTTAAAGTCCAGGTAGTTAATGACTCACAAGTCCAGTTGATGGTGTAAATGGTTCTGTATGAAAGGATTTATCTTGGTGATATAATATGAGGTACTGTATGATTGACTTTGAATGGTATCTGCTTTAAATTTTTCTTGTGATAAAGACACTGAGATTCTGTACTTAGGAATCAGTGATGGCTAAAATACTGAAATTTTATGAATGTTCAGTTGTGACATTTCTTCGTCATGTACTGTATGTCTTCTTTTATATACTGTACGGTGATATAAACCAGATAGACTCCTACCAGGATACTCAGTGTACTGAATATAAGAGGTTGAATGTTCCTTGTCTCACCATGTTTGAAATATCATCTGAAGAAGAATTCAAAATAATCTTATCTGTATTCTTGGTAATGTTTATGTACAAAATTCATAGCATCATTACAGTCAATTTTTTTCATAAGGTAAATAAATCTGCTTTATGAATATCATTTGTGACCGACAGCAAGATAATTTATTGACTAGCTCATGTGGACACTGTTTCTAACAAATTGTGGGTACAGTGTCTTTTGTTTTTCTCAGTGTAGATGTTTTGTTATTAAAGCTAATTTGTGGTAAATTTCACAGATGGTATCAGATGGCTCTTCAGGTACACCCAAGGAATGGTCGACCCTTTAACCAGTTGGCTATTATTGCTGTTAATCAGGTAAGGGTGCCTCAAGGTGTGTCATAGTTAATAGTGGGAACATCATTTCTAATATTGTCATGATAACCACATTTATCTTGGCATTAATAAGTATTGTCAGTATCTACCAGTTTGTTGTATTTTTCTTTTACAGTACAGTACATAGTTGTGTGTGTGTGTGTGTGTGTGTGTGGGTGCTTAAAATACTGTTGTGCATGTTCATTTTTTTTTTTTGAGGAATAATTTTTCATTGGGGAGTATGGTTTACTGTACTTTGGAGGAATACAAAATAATATAATTTGTTTAACTTTTCAGTTATGTCATACATATTATTAATGTGTCAAAAGGCAGTTACAACTTTTGAAAACAGCATAAAGTTTGTGTTCATTTAAATATCATGTTAAAGGGATTTGATATACTGTACTGATATCACCTTTATTTTGTATTAAAAAGTATTTTGAGTATCACAAACTAATGAGTTTACCAAAAAGATAGGTCTGATGTTTTAGATTTCCCGATTGTATAGTGTGAGTTAGCTGGTCTTTGTTGGTGGCCTTCTGGTACTGTAGCAGTCTGGTAGGGTCTGCCAGGTGACTAATGCCCAGAGTTTTAAACACCCTCTTTTGTTGAAGAGGGTCGTCATTAACCCGAGTTTAAATGAGTCTCACCTGTGCTTGACAGTGGCGGTAAAATTAACATTCTAATATAAATTAATTTTATTAGAATTAGTTAATTTTACCGCCACTCTTCCCAGTCAAGCACTGTAGTGAGGTGTCCTTAATGACTCATTTTTTTTTAAACTCGGGTTGAAACATGACGACCCTCTTCAACGGAAGAGGGTGTTTAAAACTCTGGGCGTTAGTCTTGCAAATCATTAATTTATGTCTTAAAAAAAAGGCATTCATGCTTCAGCCCTTCACTTATTGTACAGTAATAGATTTTGTTAGGCCTATCAGTAGACTTGTAATTTATTTACCTTTTAAAGTTTTAATAATGTAAATAGCATATGAGGTGGTTGTGATAAGTGGTGAAGTGGCTCACCCTACCTGCAACATACCAAGGAAAACACTAATTTGTATATGGAATTGTTTTGTTTGTCATTTTGGTTTACTGTATGCTTTAATGAATTTAATATTCAACAGAAACGGCCGCTGGATGTTGTGTATTATTACGTGCGATCACTGACTGCTTCCAACCCTTTCATGTCAGCCCGTGACTCTCTCGTCTCAATGTTTGACGACATTAGAAAAAAGGTAACTGTGACATTTACTTCATGATACAGTATATTAAGTTGGACTTGAAACTTGGTTATCCCTAAACAACAATTGTGTGGTGATGAATAATTTTTCCTTGATAAGGAAAGCTGGTACAGTATAGACTTTATGAGTGTTCACAAGTAACTCATGATAATTACTGTACAGCCCATTTAAGTCCTCAGAACAATGCTTCTCTGTAACACCCTGGAAACATGGCATATATACCTGTACAGTAGTTGCTTGTCCAAACAACCACTTTTCAACCAAACCTGAATCTCTTACTTGGTTTGGGTTTTGTCATTTAAGATATTAAAGTCAGCCATCCTGTCTAAACTATACCTGCCCATTCTCTCCTTTTATCCACCATCATAGAAAATGTGGTATTTGACAATGTTTGATCAGTTGGTGTACCTCTTCCACAATAATCAGTAATACAGGTACTGTTTACTGTTCCAACTAAGCTCCGTGGGCTTCAGTTTATCTCCATTTAGTGTTAGAGACATAAGGGTGATCTTTTGTAACAGTGCCTCAGCAAATGGTTCTGTTATATTTTTTAGTCCTATGAGTAGGTCTTGACATGTCTTAATGAGGCCAGTGACACACCCTAATAGTAACTTATGCTGGTACTTTTGAAGAAAGCACAAATTATCATTAAAGACTATGATGTTTATACCCCTCAGCCCACACCTTTGCTCTACTTGGTCAGAAAATAAGATGTCTGGCCTTTCATGTTTCACTAGTTTATAATTTGTGTTATTCCCTTCAAAACTATTTCTACAAGTTTTAGTTGTTAATAATATCATTTACTTTTCATAATTCTCTCTACAGTACATAGCAGCACAGCATAATGAACCTCATCCTGAGGGTACAAGGGCAAACGTGGGTCGCTCCTTGAGTGGTGAAGGGTTGAGACAAGAAATTTGGATCCGTCCAGACAGTGGAGCAACATATCGTCGTACACTCTCCCAGTCCACAGCTGATGAGGGTAAAGATGAAGATGATGAATTGAAGAAGATGCCACTTGAGCAGGTGTGTACATTTCACACAGCCTCTCACAAGTGTTTTAACAAGGGAAGTTAGACCAGGTGTTATGGTAGACTCAGTATTCTCCCACACACATTATACCTCTATGCTCTCTTTTTTCTTATTTTATATCTTAATATTATTCGACAGTATACAGTACTGGACTGGACTGTATTTTCTTTATTCATAAGGCACACTCGCACTTTGCCGTGTGTGAGGTGACTGACCTGTTTTGGAGTGGTAGAGATTTAATACTTGTAGAGCATTTATTATTTACTGTGGTTATTTTAAATTATATTATGTGCTTTTAACACTGTTTATGCATCATATTCGGGTACACACAGACTTAATATAAAATAGTGGATGATGCAGATGACGTAGATGTGAAACAATTTAAGTACAATGAAAATTTCTTCCTATATTTGTGTGAACGATATGTGTGTGTGAAATGACATACCAGTACAATGTATAGTGAGGACACTCCTGTATATAAAGTACAGCATATTGTATGTGTGTACTATATATACAGTTTAAGATTTTCAAATAACATCTCTCATTGGTAAATGGTCTGGTAATGGTCCATTTTGTATCTAGTGGAATCCAGTTGAGAATCTCCTTGGTCAGTGCTTGGCATCTTGTTCTTTGCATTATGGCCGCCAATTGGGATGAGGAAGTATGATGACATTACTCTCTTGATCCTATGACACTCATGCTCATATTTTTATTTGATTTTTTTTAAATTTTCATTACAGCTTATGAAGAGATTCCTCACAAGTTACCTCCACTGCCACGGCATGCTGTTCTCACGGGTTGGCTTGGATGGGTTCCGCACGTGTTGTTTGACGATGTTGCGGGAGTTCTCAGTGCTGCTCCGCTCATCCCCGCCACGACTCTCAACTAACCACTTACTGCAGATAATGGCCATTAATATGTATGCAGTGGGCAATACTGAGCTGAAGGGTGAGTGTTGTAATTAATTCTTTCTTGTTTTAGTTCTATGTACTGTATTTATTCAATGAACACTACAGGTATACTGTGTTGTACTTAGGGAAGTTTATAGGACTACGTATAAAACTGTTCCTCTGAACAACACCTTGCCAGACAGTGTGTGCTGGATCCATCTGTATTTTGAGGCAGGGAAGCTCTCCATAAAGATCAATGTAAAGGCTGTAATTTGCTAATTGTCCAGTGAAGGAAACAGACAGAACACTGGCTCCTGGCCTTTCTCAATACATTACTGTACTGTATTGTGCTCCTTTTGAAGAAACAGTGCAGATTACCTCTTATAGGCATTCAAGTAAATTTTACATAAGAATGGTTACTGTCAAATGCCATTGTGTATTTACCTGAAGATGAGCGTTTAAAACAAATAAAACACGTGACTCTTAATTTGCTAATACTGTACAGTACCTGTACAGGCAGTCCCTGATTTACGAAACTTCAATTTAAAAAAAATTTGAAATTACGAGTATTTTTTGTTCTATGCTGTCGTTTACAAATGAAAATCCAAACGTACAAAATTTTTTATTCACTTTTCTCATAATTTTTCTTAAGTCATACGTAAAGAAAATATGACGGGTGTGGTTCAGAACAGGTGTGGTTTAGGACAGGTATAGAGGTGACAGGTGTGGTTCAGGACAGGTATGGTTTAGGACAGGTATAGAGGTGACAGGTGTGGTTCAGGACAGGTATGGAGCATAAATGCATATAAAGGAGAACAGGTGTAGAAGACAGGTGTGTAGGGAGAAGATATGGAGGACACATGTGCAGTGGAGGAGACACATGTGTAGAGGACAAGCAGGTCAGGACCACACGTCTGAGTGATCTCCAGTGGCATTTCCCTGTCCTCCTCTCCCTCCCATGTCTCCTCCCCTTCTCTCTCTCCCTCCAGTGTCTCCTCCCCTTCTGTATCTCCCCTCCCTTCAGTATTTACTCTGGTACTCCTCCACCCACCCTCCCTCCCCACCCCCCACCCCCCCCCACCCACCCACCAACACCAGCCAGTGAACGTCCTTGCCAACAACCTTCACCCCCCCAGCGCACAACTACCCACCGTTGACCTCACTGCTGCGTTATATTTCCCGGTTATTCCCCGGTTTGGGTTCATTACCGGACAATAAAATGACGACCAGACACAAAGGGCATCAGAAAAAAGAAGAAGGTTTGTTTACCCAGATGAGACGGTCATTGTTGTGTGATATGTGACATCATCGGGGTATTTAGTGGAATATATTATCTTCCGTCCGTGAGATTATGTTCAGAAGCCTTATTTAGTATTGGTTAGTGTACTGTATTTTGTGTATATTTCTTGTATGTGGATAAGGAGAAGGAGGAGGTTATAGTGTTGGTGGTCGTTTTGTGGTGGAGAAGAGGGGGAGGTGGTGGAGGTGGTGGAGAAGAGGGGGAGGTGGTGGAGAAGGTAATAGTGTTGGGTCTTGTTATGTGTTTTGCTCCCATCAGAGGAATGATTTATGATGGCTTTTACTGTTTAACACTTTTATGGTCGTCCAGGAAGTGTAAAATGGTGGAATTTTTTGTGTAAATATATATTTTTTTTCCCACGGTGATATGATATGGTGAGTGTGCGTGATGTTGGGTACAGAACATAATAGTGGTGGTTGTGGTATGTGTGGGGGTGATGACAATGGTAGTATTAACGGTGTGACGGGAGAAAGAAGGTTGGTAGGGCAGGGGGGTTAGGAGGGTGGTGGGGGAGTACTTACGGTAATAATAGGGTAGTGGTTGGTGGTAATGGCCAGGGTGGTGGTGGTGGTAATGGTGGTAGTGAGTGGTGGTGGTGGTGGTAGTAGTTAGGGAGGGTGGCGGTGGTGGTAAGGAGGGTACTAGTGGTGGTAGGGGAGAGGTGCTAGTGGTGATGAGGTGAACTTGAACGGCCTTGTGAAGGTCGGACTAACTCACCTCCCCTCCTCCCCCTCTCCCCTCACCCCCTCCTTCAACATTCTTCTCTCTCCCATCTCTCTCCTCCCCCCCACGATCTTGTCTGGCGTGGTGTGAACTTCCTGTCATTTGCAACAAACTGAAGATTACCTCAACACCCTGTCTGCCAGCCACACTGTCTTTCATCACACCTGTCTCACCACACCTGTCTCACCACCACACCTGTCTGCCAGCCACACCTGTCTTTCATCACACCTGTCTCACACACCTGTCCTGTCTCACCACCTGTCACCACACCTGTCTCTCACCACCTGTCTCACCACCTGTCTTTCACCACACCTGTCTGTCACCACACCTGTCTTTCACCACACCTGTCTTTCACCCACACACCACACCTGTCTCCCACCACACCTGTCTTTCACCTGTCTGTCACCACACGTCTTTCACCACACCTGTACCACACACACTGTCTTTCACCTACCACACCTGTCTTTCACCACACCTGTCTTTCCCCACCTGTCTCACACCACACCTGTCTTCACCACCACCTGTCTTTCACCACCTGTCTACACACACCATTCTCTGTCTCCACCACCTGTCACCACACCTGTCTTTCACTACACCTGTCTTTCACCACACCTGTACACCTGTCTTTCACACCTGTCTCACCACACACTGTCTTTCACCACACCTGTTCTCTCACCACACTTGTCTTTCATCAAACCTGTCTTTTACTACACCTGTCTGTCACCACACCTGTCTTACCACACCTGTCTCACCACACCTGTCATTCACCACGCCTGTCTTTTACCATACCTGTCTCACCACACCTGTCTGTCACCACACCTGTCTTTCACCACTCCTGTGTTTCACCACACCTGTCTCACCACACCTGTTTCACCACACCTGTCTCACCACACCTGTCATTAGTTTTCCTTATATATTTGTTTATATTATTTCGCTTCATAATAAATCACAATGGCATAGTTAGGTTAGGTTAGGTTAAGTCAGGTTAGGTTAGGTTAGGTTAGGTTAGGTTAGGTTAGGTTAGGTTAGGTTAGGTACCTGTACCATACTGTAAATATTTCCTCACCTGGTACTCAGCCGCCGGACTCAGGTGTGGTACAATATAGTATCTGCAACCAATCCACCCACCAAACTTTAAGTCCTTGAGTACGATGACTTAACTACATGAGTACAAGGACTTATTCCTCAAGTATTGAAGGGGTTAAGTCATTGTACTGAAGGGGTTAAGTCATTGTACTGAAGGGGTTAAGCCATTGTACTGAAGGGGTTGTCATTGCACTGAAGGGGTTAAGTCATTGTACTGAAGGGGTTAAGCCATTGTACTGAAGGGGTTAAGCCATTGTACTGAAGGGTTAAATCATTGTGCTGAAGGGGTTAAGCCATTGTACTGAAGGGGTTAAGCCATTGTACTGAAAAGGGTTAAGTCATTGTACTGAAGGGGTTAAATACCATTGTACTGAAGGGGTTAAGTCATTGTACTGAAGGGATTAAGTCATTGTACTGAAGGGGTTAAGTCATTGTACTGAAGGGATTAAGTCATTGTACTGAAGGGGTTAAGTCATTGTACTGAAGGGGTTAAGTCATTGTACTGAAGGGATTAAGTCATTGTACTGAAGGGGTTAAGTCATTGTACTGAAGGGGTTAAGTCATTGTACTGAAGGGGTTAAGTCATTGTACTGAAGGGGTTAAGTCATTGTACTGAAGGGGTTAAGTCATTGTACTGAAGGGATTAGGTCATTGTACTGAAGGGGTTAAGTCATTATACTGAGGGGGTTAAGTCATTGTACTAAAGGGGTTGTCATTGTACTGAAGCGGTTGTCATTGTACTGAAGGGGTTAAGTCATCATACTGAAGGGGGTTAAGTCATCATACTGAAGGGGTTAAGTCATTGTACTGAAGGGGTTGAGTCATCATACTGAAGTGGTTAAGTCATCATACTGAAGGGGTTAAGTCATCATACTGAAGCGGTTAAGTCATTGTACTGAAGGAGTTAAGTCATCATACTGAAGGGGTTAAGCCTTTTACATGCTAGGGGTTCAGCCTTTGTGCTGGGGGTTAAGCCATTTGTGCTGAAGGGGTTAGAAGTCATTGTGCTGAAGGGGTTAAGTCATTGTGCACTGAAGGGGTTAAGCCATTGTACTGAAGGGGTTAAGTCATTATGAGTATGTCATGTGATGGCCCCGTTGTCCACCACCTCCGTTACACCATCCACCAGGTATTTCCCACCCTCTTTGGCTTGTTTGTCTTCTGCCTCATCCCTCTATCCCCTCCCCTCTTCCCCACCCTTCCCCTCTTTCCCCCCCCCTCTCCTCCCTCATTTCTCCCTCTCCTCCCCTCTTCCCCCACCTTAACTAACTCCCCAGTGGTGAATAATCTCTCCCCTGTCTTACCCCCCTCCTCCTCGTAAATGAAAATCCTGGCTGAGGGTGTGAGAAACTCTAGTCCCTCTCCCTTGCCCCCCCTTCTCTCCCCTTCCCCCCCATTCTCTCTCTCTCTCTACCCCCACCCTCATTGGCTCTCGGGACCGTACAGGACAATAACCTCCAAGATTCGGCCTTTCTCTGTTTGTATTTGGCTTTGTGTTGGCCGCCAGAGGAACCTTTGTTTACTTTTGAGGCCACTCGTCAGCTGATTGAGGCCTCTGTCAGCTGATTGAGGCCTCTGTCAGCTGATCGACATGTTTACTCACCATCTAGTCATTTAAACCACTATTTTTTTTTATATAGAATCACAGTTTTTTTTTTAGGGGGTCTCATTAAGATTATGTAAGATTCAGACGTTCTTTTGTTTCTTCATGTTGCAGATACCTAAAGATTGATGGGTTTATATATTTTTTTCCGCAACTGGGAATGACTATTTTTCTTGCGGGGAACATCCAGAGATCTAAACGTTATTTATTCTGATGACAAGACTTTCAAAGGTTCGTTAGTAATTTTTTCCCCTCAAAACTGTGATTTATCTTAAAAACAAGTAAAAATTAATTCTGGGTCAGAGTCTCCAAGATCCATAAGGGGAACACAAGGTATCTATCGGCCCTTGACTGTGAGTGAGTGGCGATACTGACGACACAAACAAAATGGTGCAGTCAGGTGTATGGGGTGGATGAGTCAGGTGTATGGGGTGGATGAGTCAGGTGTATGGGGTGGATGAGTCAGGTGTATGGAGGTGGATGAGTCAAGTGTATGGAGGTGGATGAGTCAAGTGTATGGAGGTGGATGAGTCAGGTGTATGGGGTGGTTGAGTCAGGTGTATGGGGTGTATGTACGCGCCTACACACACACACAGGTGGTTGGTGGTGGTAGTGTATTAGGCAAGGTCACTGTCACGCTTCAGGGCCGTCTGCCTCCTGTATTAGTGGTGCAGGTTGCTCGCCTCCAACACCTGCTCTTGCTGTTGTATTGGCTCTCTATCGTGTTGTATTTGCTGTTGCTCTAGTTGGCTGTTAATGATTCCTTATATACTACTACTACTACAGTTCATCGTTGCTGCTGTAGTCGTTACCATCTGCTACCATACTCTTCCTTCTCTCACTACCATCCATTATCTCTCCCTTCTGTAACAGATGTGTTCTGGTATGGTTGTTCCATCGTGACCCTTAATTAACTGTCTGGTTTACCTGGTCGCCTCATACAACATAGCACACCTGTATTTATTACTCTCAAGCCCGTCAGTTCTGTCGTTTATAGTTTAGTCATTTCGTTTATTACTCTCAAGCTCTTCGGTTCTGTCGTTTATAGTTTAGTCATTTCGTTTATTAATCTCAAGCTCTTCGGTTTTGTCGTTTATAGTTTAGTCATTTCGTTTATTAATCTCAAGCTCTTCGGTTCTGTCGTTTATAGTTTCATTCTCTTTCCTGACTAATTTTTTGTTTATGTTTTAGGATTCCTTAGTGGTCTCTCCACCCATTATCACCCCTTCCACCATTATCACCCTCTCTCCACCATTATCTCCTCTCTCCACCATTATCACCCTCTCTCCACCATTATCTCCTCTCTCCACCATTATCTCCTCTCTCCACCATTATCTCCTCTCTCCACCATTATCTCCTCTCTCCACCATTATCTCCTCTCTCCACCATTATCTCCTCTCTCCACCATTATCTCCTCTCTCCACCATCATCACCCTCTCTCCACCATTATCTCCTCTCTCCACCATTATCTCCTCTCTCCACCACTATCTCTTTACCTGTGGGTCACCTGAGTCATTGTACAGGTGTCACAAGAGTACGACTCCCTGGGGTTTGATCCTCTTACTGGGCGAGTCTCTTGTTTACCCCTTGAGTACAATGTCTTAATCTTTAGAGTATATGTCTTAAACCCTTGAGTACAGTGACTTTAACCCCTTGAGTATGGTGACTTCAACCCCTTGAGTACGGTGACTTTAACCCCTTGAGTACAATATCTTGACCCTTAGAGTACAGTGACTTTAACCCCTTGAGTATGGTGACTTCAACCCCTTGAGTACGGTGACTTTAACCCCTTGAGTACAATATCTTGACCCTTAGAGTACAAAATCCTCTTATTTTGGGAAGTATGTCTCGGGGATGTCCCAAAGTGTAGTGTTGTCCTTAGAGTATCCAGTGTAGTGCTGAGGGGAGGGGAATGTCCGGTAAGGGGGTGGTGGGGGGAGGGGAATGTCGGGGAGGGGTAAGGGGTGAAGGGAGGGAGGGGGAAAGGGTGTTGTGAGTATACATTAGACGGAAGGTCCTGTAAGTGACCCCGCTGTGTTACCTGTCATAATGATAGTTCTGGTGAGTGTTTTTCTGGCCTCCACCACCACCATACCTCTTCTAGTGGTGGTTGTAGTGTGGGGTTGTGGTGTGGGGGGTTGTGGTAGTGTGGTGGTTGTGGTGTAGTAGTACTGTGGTAGTGGTGTAGTAGTACTGTGGTAGTGGTGTGGGGGGTTGTGGTAGTGTGGTGGTTGTGGTAATGTGGTGGTGATGTTCTTATGAGTAACTAAGTTCAGTATACCGTCAAAGCTCATCTACTTTACCAACTCATGATGAGAAAAATACGTTTTCTTTGATACAGTGGAGAATGTACAGTATAATTGTAGAAGCGCAATACTACTACTACTACTTTTTTCACAAACGGCCTCCATCCTTCCCCTATAGCCACACCTTCGCCACCATTTTATTACCTTAAAATTAAATATCCTAATACATAAGTAGCTATCCTAGCTGTGTTGAGTTAGTTGAGCCACAGATCTATGCGGTATTCAGTGACTGTAGCCTCATAGTCAATATCTGCAGCAGTTGTCGGCTTTGGAGCCGATGCTCTTGTTCCCCAAAGGCAGAGCAAAGCAGACCTAAGGAGAGAGGACAGTCGACATCTCATCCAAGCTGTAACATAACTTCTGGGCTGCTGCTTCTGTTCGGAGATCACCTCCGCGAGTCTGGCGTAGAAGCATCTTGCACTTGGTCCCATCCCACCAGAGGTTGTGAACACCAGAGGAGTGAAGCTGCCTTGATCAACGTTCTGAATTCTCTCCCCGTATTCCCTTATCTTGTCGTTCTCGTTCCTCCTGTGTGCAGCATCGAGAGCTAAGTTATGGTGACATGCGGCCATGGGATAAAAAATCCTGATGTCGAAGAAGGCTCGCTGTCCCCACGTCCAGAATCCTCGAGCACTGACGTCAACACGGGCTTCGTTGGATGTGTTTGAAGTCCTATGTTGGAAGATCTCACCGTCCAATGGAAGGAGGGTCGGTTCTACCATGACATCACGGCAGATTTCCTTCAACATATTTGCTGTGAGATCCCTTACCTCGTCATGCCTCATACATATGAAGCCCCCTTTCTTGCACACCATGGCGTAATCGACGTCATAGGTAGAGCCACACACGCATTGGGAGGGCAACCCTTCTACTGGCCTACCGTACCTTAGAGCAATGGCATCTGTAAATTCTTGTTTATTGAGACTGAAACCATTTGCCCTTATCGGTAACGTAGTTAACCAGTTCGAGGCGCCCACCTCCTGCGCTCTTGCTACTTTTTTTCTTCAAATTCTCTGGTACCTGCAGCAACAGTTGCTGCAACTTATCACTTTGGCTGTGCTGTCGTTCTGTCGTAATGGACCTACGAATCTTGTTTACTTCACTGGTATCCACCTCCCCTGTTGCGTTCTGAGCTATTATGTGTACTACTACTACTACTACTACTACTACTACTACTACTACTGATGATGATGATAATAACTTTATTAAAGAAAACAGTTTGGTCTATCTGTCTATCTCCTCTTCTCCACACACTCCTGCTCCCTTCCCCAGCCAACCTTTCTCTATCTTCCTCTTCCCCCCCCACCTCCTCATCCTCCCTCCACGCCCTCGAGGTACGTTGCCCGCGCCCTTGAGTTGCCTTGAACCTGGCCTCCCCTCCCTCCACGCCTCCCCTGTCCTCCCTTCACGTCTTGACCTCTCTCCTTCTCTCCCTCAACGCCCTCCTCTTTCCCTCCTTCCCTCCACCCCTCCCTCCCTCCACCTCCCCTGTCCTCCCTTCACGTCTTGACCCTCCTCCTTCTCTCCTCCCTCAACGCCCTCCTCTCTCCCTCTTTCCCTCCCCCCCCCACCCCTCCCTCCCGCCCCCCTCCCTCCTTGTCTCCTTCCTTCCACGCCTTCACCCCTCCGCGTCTTCCCCTTCCTCCTTCTCTTCCTCCCTCAACGCCCTCCTCCTCCCCCAATGCCTTCCCCCTCCCTCCCCACCATGATTATTGGAACTGGGGAGCACAGTATCATTGGTGGAATATTATGCACCATTTGCAACGGTAAACACAAGTAAATTATATCATGTGGAGTCACCTGAAGATTATCCACCTAACTTAATCTAACCTAACTTAATCTAACCTAACCTAACCTAATCTAATCTAACCTAATCTAACCTAACCTAGCCTAACCTAACCTTGCATGTATTTTTCTTGTGTTTTCCTCGCGATATTTAACCTTTCTTTGTTTCAACTCTTAAAACTTAAGGCTGAGGTTTTCTCAGCTTTATTTGTTTGTTGTTTTTGGATCTTGTTAAATTCTCACCAGTCATTAATGGTCCTGTTAAAATCCCACTAGAGTTTAACCTGAAGATAAATCCCTTTAGGCGTTTTGTTAAGTTAAAATCCCACTAGACATTGTCCAATTAAAAATAATAATCACTGTTAGGGCATTCTCACCCAAATGTAGGTAGACCATAAGTATTCTTACCCTCGTTTAGATAAGGCTCCTAAATATACTTAATCTAATCTTCATAAATCTCAGTTTAGTAAAAAATAAAGTATTAAAGGGAATAAATCGTGAGGTCGGCACATGGAGTCAGGATTGGAGACAACAGGACCCAGCCATCGGTCTCGCTACTCCACAAACAATAGTACAGTATTTTAATGGCGTTGAAATTTCCTCGTGAGAATTGGGCGTATAGGATGGCTCTCTGTTATCACAAGACTGAGGGAAAAAGGTGACGTGTGAATATTTGAAACTCCGTACCCTGAGATGGGGAGGTTGACGCATGCGCAGTGTAGTGTTACAAATATGGCGGGAAGCTGCCAGGCTGAGGCTCTTGAGAAGGTCAAGAGGGCCGAGCTGCAGGCGGGAAAGTCCGTCCGCTAAATTTAAACCATCCGCTCATCTCTCTCTCTCTCTCTCTCTCTCTCTCTCTCTCTCTCTCTCTCTCTCTCTCTCTCTCTCTCTCTCTCTCTCTCTCTCTCCTCTCTCTCTCTCTCTCTCTCTCTCTCTCTCTCTCTCTCTCTCTCTCATCCTTCTCCTCTCACTAACTTCCCTCATCTTGTGTAATTTAATTTTACTCCGGGGTATAATTTGTTGAGATGCACACATGTAAGATTGAGAAAATGTTGCGTGCAGGTGTGTGTGTGTGTGTGTGTGTGGAGAGAGGGAGGGAGGGCGGCTGTGGCTGACGGTCACCTCTAGGGGTAAATGTCCTCCTCGGTGCATCTGCGTCCCAGTCCACTTCCGTCTCGAGCAATCTGTTCCTGTATCACCACATGTCAGCTGGCCAGACACATACACAGACATCTTACTTGTTATTTAAGCGTCTTTATGTAATATTAAGAGTACAACTGGATTTAATAATGTTTTCTGAATGCTTTATCTTAGTGTGGTTTAGTAAGTTTGTTAATTAACCTCAGCAATGTGAACTAATACGACGATTTAATACTGTCTAAGTTACCCCGACGTTATATAATTTTGTGTGTACCTGTAATATGTATATGTAGTGTGAACCGCCGTGAAGTTTTATAACTATCTTACATAATATATATAACTAACTATATATTTATCTATATATCTATCTATATCAGCCAATTGTTACTTGGGCGAAAGTTTTTTTACTAATAGCGTTAAGGCGCAAGAAAACCTGAGAGGCCTTTAGAGAAAACGGGTTAATCCCCCCCCCCCCCACCGCTGTCTTGAGCACTAACTACAGTAAATTTGAACTTTAATTATTTTCAACGTTTTTATAGTTTGATTTGAACTTTAGGCTTATATTATCTTTATTTATTTTTGGAAAGTATAGATGATATAAATACAATAAATTTACATCGAGTATGGTGTACAAGGTGAAGATTTCAATTCGTCGAGAATATTCGTGCCCACAGTATTTTTATGGTTCCCCAAAATGGTGTTCCCAAGCTTAAATACTGTACTCCTGGTGTTACATCTCTACTATATACTTGATATTACTTTCATGTTACTTTAATATCATGTGTCTCTTATATCTTTTAATCTACATCTTGTGGAACCAAACTCCAGCAGTGTTAAGTTTTGTTACACTTTAATGAAATATTGCAAGATGTTGTTAATTTGACTAGAGTACATTGTTATCTTGGGGGAATTTCTCACACTCAACGCTAACAACATTACTTAGATTTAGAGAGATAAGTCGACAATTTCCGAGGAACGGGTTTGGCATACATCAGCAGCAGCGGCGGCGATTTCCGGAGGTCACTGACATAGGTTAAGCTGACCTCGTCTCAAGGACTTGTTGATCTCCTAGACCTAGATCCAAGTGATGCTGTGTAGGATGATGACGTCACATGGGGATGATGACGTTATATGATAGGATGACGTCAGATAGGTAGACAGGAAGCAAACAACACATAGATAGGTTAGACACAGGAATGTTAGATTAGATTAAGTTAGGAAGGTTAAGTTAGGACGGGACTGACAACAACTAAATACGAATCGTGTACATGTTGTGTGCCTCATGAAAAGTGTTCTCCCATAAGTCTCTCATGAGCTAGTCGAGTCGTGAAGGCAGCCAGTTATTGACATAGTTACCAGTCGCTGAGTTACGTCGGAATGTATGCATGTCTTTGTTGTGTCGCCAATTTGAGTTTCACGATGATTTTTCCCGCCATTTTCGTCACCCGCTTTTCAATCCTAATGAAACGTGACAAAAAAGAAAACGAAAAGAGAAACGAAAGAAAAAAAATAACGTCACGTTTTTTTTTAGTAATATTTGTAATTTATTTTAGTGATTTATTCTTCCATCTCTCAGTGTAGTTTGTGATATTGTTGTGTTTGTGGTGTGAACAGAGAGCAAGAGAGTAGCCTAGGTTGTTTCCTGGGGTTAGGTTAGGTTAGGTTCGGTTCTTTTCGGGGTTTTCTTCAGAAATTAAAGGATACATAAGTTACACGGTTGTACACACACACACACACACACACACACACACACACACACACACACACACACACACACACACACACACACACACTTTCCCTCGCCTATATGTTGAGGGACACGCACAGTGGTATTAGACCATGCCGAAATAACACGTCCTGAGAAAGTAATAATAGAAAGTGTTCCTTGTCTGTGGGTTTTACCTGTCCTAAAGAAATCACCAGTGTCGGATTTTTTCGTTTTGTCGTGATTATTGGGAAATTGTGTAATGTTGTGGTGGGTAGGTACTGATCATGGTGTGTGCTCGTAGTTATCTTGGGGTCGTGTCTCACATTATTACAGTGCCTTAAAACACTTAGTCTGGAGCTCTGGTACTGTAAAACACTTAGTCTCGAGCCTTAGTACTGTGAAACACCTTAAATCTGATGCCCTGGTACTGTAAAACACTTAGTCTGGAGCCTTGGTACTGTAAAACACTTAAATCTGGAGCCCTGGTACTGTAAAACACTTAAATCTGGAGCCCTGGTACTGTAAAACACTTAAATCTGGAGCCCTGGTACTGTAAAACACCTAAATCTGGAGCCCTGGTACTGTAAAACACTTAAATCTGGAGCCCTGGTACTGTAAAACACCTTAAATCTGGAGCCCTGGTACTGTAAAGCACTTAAATCTGGAACCCTGGTACTGTAAAACACTTAAATCTGGAGCCCATGTCAGTTGTTGTAAGTACTGTAACACATTCTAGACTTTAAACTGAATACTTGACTACGGAAAGTTTTCTTACACGGGAACTTCACGGGAACTTTCATCTTAAAACCAAGAATTAGAGAAAGAGCCGAAAATCCTACCACTCAAGGTATAGGTGTCAGGTAAAAGCCGACATTTCCATCTATATCTTTAAAACTGTACAGACTCTGGATTATCTAAAAGGATCGTTAATTAAGACTTCCTGGTAATTAAAGGTGTTTGGAACCCGTTTAACTCGTTCTCAAAAATCGGAAAATGGCGTCGAAATTACTCCAGAGACTCGACCGACACTGGATGCATTCTCGTGGTCCTGATCGGGGGCAAGAAATGATGGTATCAGTTCCTTGGTTTTGTTTTTGTCTTCATATTCTGAGCCAGGTAAGGTAAGTAATTAAATCTGTGACACCAGCACGCGCCAGTTGGACTATATACCTACCTGTTGGAGGCTGTCGGTGGATGTTGGAAGCTGTCGGTGGCTTTTGGAAGCTGTCGGTGGTGGCAGTTGGAGGCTGTCGGTGGCTTTTGGAAGCTGTCGGTGGCTTTTGGAAGCTGTCTGTGGCTTTTGGAGACTATTGGTGGCTGTCGGTGGTGGCAGTTGGAGACTTTCGGTGGTCTGTTGGAAGCTATCGGTGGCTGTCGGAGCCTGTCGGTGGTTGTTGGAAGCTGTCGGAGGCTGTCGGTGGGTGGGGAGGCTTTGGGTTGAGTGTACCGCTCTTTGAAGCCACCGCCCTCAGCATCCAGTGTTGTTGATGTGGACAGATAACTACAGTGACCAGCTACACAATGCAACCAAACCTAACCAAACTATCCTCACCTAACTTATCGTAACCTAACCTAACCTAACCTAACCTAACCTAACCTATCTTAACCAAACCTAACCAAACTATCCTCACCTAACCTACCTTATCCTAACCTATCTTAACCTAACCTAACCTGTCGTAATATGGGGCAGCAGTAGTAGTAACAATAAAAGTAGCAGCAGCAGTAGTAGTAACAATAAAAGTAGCAGCAGCAGTAGTAGTAACAATAAAAGTAGCAGCAGTAGTAGTAACAATAAAAGTAGCAGCAGTAGTAGTATCAATAAAAGTAGCAGCAGTAGTAGGGCGTGCCACTGGGTATACGCTCAAAGCAACAGACCTGAGGCGCTCAAGAATAACGGCTTGCGGCTCATCCTCCTCTTTGGGTCCACGCCGCCATCACCACGCCCCTACACCACCTCACCACCACCACGCCCCTACACTCATCACCACCACCACGCCCCAACACTCACCACCACCACGCTCTACACCACCACCACCACCACCACGCCCCAACACTCACCACCACCACGCCCCTACACTCACCACCACCACCACGCCCCAACACTCTCTACCTCTTTCTTATTCATATACCTCCTGGGCACCCTCCTCCCCTCCCTTTCCTCCTCCTCCTCCTCACTTAGGTCTTCAGGAAGCTCGGTGACTGATGTATCATTTTGTGTCCAGAGATTTACGTAATGACCGTTGTTATTTAGGGAATATATTTAAAAGCTATTCATATGTTTCTGTTGTCTTGCTAAAAATATTCGATTATTTTGGGGGACTTATGTATTTTTTTACTGATTAAAGTCTATTGTTTGTGTTATTGTTTTTTTGTTTATTTGTGTGTAATTGTTTGTGTGTTATTGTTCTTGTTATTGTTTTAGGAGGCCGTCACTTGTCTTCTCCTGCCACTAAAGTAAAGTCTCTCTTTGTCATCTGTATGTAACAACTGAACAGGGGCGTGTGATTGGCAGACTCCGTATCCAATCACTGGACACGAATACCCTGCAAGCGTGTCTATATTGCAAAGTATTCCATCAACATGAAGTGTTATTATTATTATTAGCTCATAAAAATGTTCACTTACGCCGGAGGATGATAAAATATTCTGTATATTAATCCGCGTACGATTATAATGTACTTCAACTGTTCCTACTTCTATAAAACTCTTTACTATAATGTATTTATTCTTGGAGACTATTTTTCACGTTGTGTTTTTTTTTCCTTTTTTAGCACAGTGTATTATTTTAGCTAGATAATTAAAGTCATCGTCCGCCATTGTGTTGTGTGCCTATGACCGGAGGAACTGGTTCATCTCCCTGCCATCTCCTCCCCTCCTTCCCTGGGCCGCGCACCCGATGACCTCAACTCTAGTGCAAAATACCAGAGAGAGAGAGAGAGAGAGAGAGAGAGAGAGAGAGAGAGAGAGAGAGAGAGTAATTACCTTAGTGTAATTCTGTATAATCCGCCATCTACATAAATAATAAACGTAATGACCTTCTTGTAGTAGCGAGAGGAGGGGGAGCTGTGGTGTCACGTGAGTCTATGCTTTAGTGAGTGTCTTGGCTGAACCGTTTGTGGTCCTGTCCATCACCTCAGATCTGCCCGTGTGTGTGTGTACCACGGCCTCCTGAAGTAGCTGACGAAGGAGTTTCTGAGGGAATTAATAACTAGATTTTATGGGTTTCTATTTTTTCTTGACGTGGTGGTGTTGACGACTTGTTACTCCAGTACCTCAGTAACATAAGGGAGTTACTGAGTTACTTAAAGAAGGTCTCCCTCCATTCCCTCCCCTCCCCTCCCTCCATCCCTCCCCCCTCCATCCCCTACCCTCCATCCCTCTCCCTCCCTACCCTCCATCCCCATCCCTCCCCTCACTCTCCATCCCTCCCTCCCCCCTCCATCCCTCCCTCCCTCCTCCATCCCCTCCCTCCCCACCCTCCATCCCTCCCCCTCCATCCCTCCTCCCCTACTCCTCCATCCTCCCTCCCCTCCTCCTCCCCTACCCTCCATACCCTCCATCCCTCCTCCAGTGTGTATAATGTTGTGGTTGCCAAGGGCGTCTGGTGTGGGAAATCACGTATGCAGACACAGTACAGACGGAGAGAGAGAGAGAGAGAATAGTAGTGAAATCTGACAGAAACAATATGCAGGTTTTTCCCTAACTGGTAATTAATGCTGATAATTCGTGCTGTTGTTGTTGTTGCCTGTTGTTGTTATTGTCTGTTGTTTTTGTTGTTCTACGTCTGCTGTTGCCTGAGAGATATGCAAATAACGTAGGAAGATGATGGTATATTTTTTTGTCTTCTCTCTCTCCTGGGGCTGGCAGCTCCCGGCGGCCATCTTGTGTAGTGGTCGGTTGAATTACAAAGTTTCAGGTCTGTTTTTTGGGGCGGTCGATTATGTTCGTCAGTGTGGATGTTGTAGGTTAGGGAAGATGGGGGGGTAGGTTAGTGGTGATTAGATTAGATTGTGATGGGGTTTGATTGGTTGTTAGGTTAGATTGTGATGGGGGTTTGATTAGTGTAGGTGTCAAGTTAGATTAGCATTGGGGTGGTTAATCTTCAGGTAATCTCATCAACCTGTATTTCATAATTAACATTTCATGAAGAATTAAGCATAAGTGAACTACAATAAATAACCTGAATTATTGTCCTTATTTAGTATGGCCAGGTGAGGTGAATTAGGATGTCAGGTGTGAGGGGTGACAGGTGAACAGTGGCCTTAATTAGCCTAATCATCCAGGTATTTGTGTGTCTTTGGGTTAGTGCGCTCCGTCATGATAAAATCTGAGAGGGTAGGAGGTAATCTATCTTGTGTAGTGAGGTAGTGAGGTACGCGACTCCTGGAGGCAGGTGAGGGGAGGTGAGGTGAGGAGAGGCACCTTGCTTGTCCTATTATCACCTTCGTCTCGTACCTTTACTTTCACCATTTACCCCCACCCTGGTCATTCTCCACCCACCTCCTTAACTTACACCTTCACCCTCATCTTTCCACCCTTAACCTAAACCCTCACCTTCTACCCTTAACCTTCACCTCACCCTCCACCTCACCCTACACCCTCACCCTCCACCCTTAACCTACACCCCTCACCTCCACCCCTAACCTAAACCTCACCTCTACCCTTAACCTTCACCCTCACCCTCCACCCTCACCCTCACCTCCACCTCACCTCTCACCTCACCCTCCACCCTCACCCTACACCCTCACCTCCACCCTCACCCCTACACCTCACCTCCAACCCTAACCCTACACCCTCACCCTCCACCCTCACCCAAACCCCTCACCCTCCACCCCTAACCTTTCACCACCCTCCACCACCCTACACCCTCACCTCCACCCCTCACCCTACACCTCACCTCCACCTCACCCTACACCCTCACCTCCACCCTTAACCAAAACCTCACCCTTCCACTCTCACCCTCCACCCTCACCCTTCACCTCCAACATCTACCCTCACTCTCCACTCTCATCATCCACCTCCAGCCTCCTCTGGCCTCAGGGTAGGTGACGGTGGTGTGGGAGGGCGTTACCTTCACCTTATTAAGCTATGTCACCTGTGTTGCTGCAGGTGACCACACAGCCAAGGTGACACTCCTGCCGGCGAGGCTGCTGCTGCCTGTGGAATGTCCCTGACCTTCCCTGTCCCCCTGTCACTCGTCCGTCCTCGTCCTCTGTCATCTGCCCATCCCCATCTATCTGTTTTTCCAGCTCTTACGTATTATGTATGGCTTGCTGTTCTCACCTATAAGTCATCGTACTCGTGGGGTTAAGTCATCGTCCTCATGTGCCACCGTACTCAAGAAGACGTTATCGTACTCAAGGTTCTAGAGTACCTTCCCACTGCGACAATTCCCGCCACAAGTTACAGAATTCTGCTCCAGTTACGTCATTGGTAATGGTCCGCCTCAGTGATCCCATTACCTGCCCGAAGAAGTAATCACAGTTAAGACGGACGAGCAACTCACCTAGAAAGGAATTGAAAGTTGAAGGATATAATCTGAGTTCCCCCCCGTCAATAGTTACAGAATTCCGTCCCAGTTAGAAAGTAATGACAGTAATCTTACGGCTGGTGGCTGGTGGTGGTCCCCTGCATCCTATCAACACTTACACAGTTCCATCCCATTTAGAAAGTGATGTCAGTAATCAGGTGTATCTCACAATGTTAGGTGTTGGGGGGGGTGAAGGTATGGCTGTGGGTAAGAGCTGGTACTAAGGGAATAATGGTGGTGGTGGTGGTGCTGGGGAAGGGATGATGGTGGTGATGGTGCTGGAGAAGGGATGATGGTGGTGGTTGGTGGTGATGGTGCTGGGAAGGAATTATCGTGGTGCCGGTTGTGTTAATGGTGCTGGGGGAAGGAGTATGGTGGTGGTGATGGTGGTGGTGCTGGGGAAGGAATGATGGTGGTGGTGGTGATGGTGCTGGGAGGTGGTGGTGATGAGGGGAAGGAAATGGTGGTGGTGGTGATGGTGCTGGGAGGGGAATGGTGGTGGTGATGGTGGGGAAGGAATGAAGGTGGTTGTGATGGTGGTGGGAAGGAATGATGATGGTGGTGGTGGTGATGGTGCTGGGGAAGTGATTGATGGTGGTGGTGGTGGTGGTGATGATGGTGCTGGGGAAGGATTGATGGTGGTGGTGATGATGGTGGTGGTGATGATGCTGGGGAAGGAATAATGGGGAAGGAATGGTGGTGGTGGTGGTGGTGGTGGAGGCTGCTGGAAGTTCCCCCTGACCTTCTCCACTCTTGCTGCCAGGCTCCGGGTCTGGGGTCAAGATGGTACACTCCGCCCTGGTATAATGTGGCCGTCATGGTGTACTGTGCTGCCGCCTCGGGTGGTGGTAGTGGTAGTATGATGGTGGTAGTGTGATGGTGGTAGTGTTAGTGGTGTTGTGTTGGTGATACTGGTGGTAGTGGTAGTGATGGGTGGTAGTGTTAGTGGTGTTGTGTTGGTGATACTGGTGGTAGTGGTAGTGTTGTGGTTGTATCATGGTTCCCTACCACCATCACATTATACATCATGTCTATACAGTACAGGAGGCATCAATAGCTACTGTGTTACTCTGGCATACAAAAGTAACTTATATTCACTTAGATTTTTATAAAGCAGTTCACTAAGTTAAACACAGACTCTATTTTTATATATATTTGTGTGTGTGTGTGTGTGTGTGTGTGTGTGTGTGTGTGTGTGTGTGTGTGTGTGTGTGTGTGAAGGTCTATACACCTTGGGTCACATCTAGTAAGGGAAGGGGTTATATCTAAGCCTTGTGTTGGTTAGGTTAGAAGGTTAGGTTAGGTCACTGCCCCGATGGGCAATGAAGACAAACTGATATTTTTATAGTATTGCATTACCTGTTAGTTACCTGTGTTATAGATCTTCAGCTTTATTTCCTCTCTCCTTCCTTCCTCACCCTCTCCACCCTCTCACTCCCTCACTCCCTCCACTCACACTACTCAGCAACAAAGACTGTGGTAGTGTGAGAGGCTGAGAGACTCCTCCCCCTGGCTGATGCTCCTCATCTCTCTACCTCAGCAACCTTATTTCTCCCTCCCCCTCCCCTCCCCTCCACCTCCTTCCACCTCCTTCCACCCCTCTCTTTCCTCCCTACTTCTCTCCCTCCTTCAACCTCCTCCCTACCTCCCTTTCCTCCTCCCACCCTCCCTCCATCACTTCTTCCTCCTCTTATTTCCTTCCTCCACTCTCTTCCATCCACCATCTCCTCCACCTGTCACCCGTCGTGCTCCCAGGCCACCAGTGACCCCCACCACTGTATGTGTGTGTGTGTGTGTGTGTGTGTGTGTGTGTGTGTGTGTGTGTGTGTGTGTGTGTGTGTGTGTGTGTGTGTTCTACTTGTGTGTATTTGTAGATTGTTACCTCTCTCTCTCTCTCTCTCTCTCTCTCTGTTATCAGGTGTAGTAGAGTTGGATGGACACCTGTTGGAGGTGTGTGTATGTGAGGGGGACAGGTGTGGTTTAGGCACGAGGACCCTAGGAAATGCACCAGCCACACCCTTGTTCAGCTGAGGTAACCTTATCGAGTAAGGAGTGTCGTGGGGAGAGGGGGAGTAGGGTGGGGGAGGGGAGGGGGGCAGGGGGTTCTGTGGGTGAGTGGCAGGGATGAGGGGTGGTTACCTGGAAGCTGGTGGTGGTGAGCGTGGGGTGAGTCATGACCGCCGCAGCCACGATCCGTATTTCCGCACATCCCGGCACCTACCCAAGGGGTGTGTGTGTGTGTGTGTGTGTGTGTGTGTGTGTGTGTGTTTGTGTGTGTGTGTGTGTGTGTGTGTGTCTCGCCAGCATCATCAAGTGACCTTTACTGCCACACAACACCACATCGCAAGAAATCCCTCCTCACCCCTGTGGTAGGAGAGAGAGAGAGAGTCAAGGTCGTGCCAGTTCACCTGTGTTGGTGTGAGATGCACCTTGTGACCAGGTAGAGAGGTCACCTGGTATTTGAATCACCCTCCATCTCCCCTCACCCCCATCCCCCTTCCATCACTCCCGTTCTCTTCCATCACCCCTCTCCCCTTCATCACCCCTCTCCCCTTCCATCACCCCTCTCCCCTTCCATCACCCCCTCTCCCCTTCCATCACCCCCTCTCCCCTTCCATCACCCCCCCTCCCCTTCCATCACCCCTCCCCTTCCATCACCCCTCTCCCCCTTCCATCACCCCTCTCCCCTTCCATCTCCTCTCCCCTTCCATCACCCCCTCTCCCCTTCCATCACCCCTCTCCCCTTCCATCACCCCCTCTTCCCTTCATCACCCTCTCCCCCTTCATCACCCCCTCTCCCCTTCATCACCCCCCTCTCCCCTTCCATCACCCCTCTCCCCTTCCATCACCCCCTCTCCCCTTCATCACCCCTCTCCCCCTTCCATCCCCCTCTCTTCCTCCACCCCCTCTCCCCCTCCATCACCCCCCTCTCCCCTTCCATCACCCCTCTCCCCCTTCCATCCCCCCCTCTCCCCTTCCATCACCCCCTCTCCCCTTCCATCACCCCCTCTCCCCCTTCCTCACCTCTCCCCTTCCATCCCCCCTCTCCCCCTTCCATCACCCCTCTCCTCTTCCATCCCCACCCCTCTCCCCCTTCCATCACCCTCTCCCCCTTCCATCACCCCCTCTCCCCCTTCCCATCACCCCTCTCCCCCTTCATCACCCCCTCTCCCCTTCCATCACCCCTCTCCCCTTCCATCCCCCCTCTCCCCCTTCCATCACCCCTCTCCTCTTCCATCACCCCCTCTTCCCCTTCATCCCCCCCTCTCCCCTTCCATCCTCCCCTCTCCCCTTCCATCACCCCCTCTCCCCTTCCATCACCCCCTCTCCTCCTTCCATCACCCCCTCTCCTCCTTCCATCACCCCTCTCCCCCTTCCATCACCCCTCTCCCTCTTCCATCACCCCCCTCTCCCCTTCCATCACCCCTCTCCCCTTCCATCACCCCCCCCTCTCCCCCTTCCATCACCCCCTCTCCTCCTTCATCACCCCTCTCCCCCCTTCCATCACCCCTCTCCCCCCTTCCATCACCCCCCTCTCCCCTTCCATCACCCCCTCTCCCTTCCATCACCCTTCTCCCCTTCATCACCCCCTCCCCTTCCATCCCCCTCTCCCCTTCCATCACCCCCCTCTCCCCCTTCCATCACCCCCTCTCCTCCTTCCATCACCCCCTCTCTCCTTCCCATCCACCCCTCTCCCCTTCCATCCCCTCTCCCTCCCATCACCCCTTCCATCACCCCCTCTCCCCTTCCATCACCCCTCTCACCCTTCCATCACCCTCTCCTTCCTCTTTCTCAACCCCTGTGCTAAACCCTAACCTGCCCCACGTGATTGTGGTGCTGTGTTATGTTGTTGTTGTCAGTGCTGTGTTATGTTGTTGTTGTCTGCTTACAACACAAATTGATATTTACAATGTGTTATTATTATTTGTCAGTGCGTGTTATATTTGTTGTTTCAGTACTGTTTATGTTTTATTGTCAGTCTGTGTTATGTTTTTTGTCGTCTGTTATTTGTATGTCAGTGCTGTGTTATTTGTTGTTGTCAGTGCTGTGTTATGTTGTTGTTGTCAGTGCTGTGTTATATTTATTGTCAGTGCTGTGTTATATTTATTTGTCGGTGCTGTGTTATGTTGTTGTTGTCAGTGCTGTGTTATGTTGTTGTCGGTGCTGTGTTATCTGTTGTTGTCAGTGCTGTGTTATGTTGTTGTTGTCAGTGCTGTGTTATGTTGTTGTTGTCGGTGCTGTGTTATGTTGTTGTTGTCGGTGCTGTGTTATGTTGTTGTTGTCGGTGCTGTGTTATGTTGTTGTCGGTGCTGTGTTATGTTGCTGTTGTCGGTGCTGTGTTGTTGTTGTTGTCGGTGCTGTGTTATGTTGTTGTTGTCGGTGCTGTGTTATGTTGTTGTTGTCGGTGCTGTGTTATGTTGTTGTTGTCGGTGCTGTGTTATGTTGTTGTTGTCGGTGCTGTGTTATGTTGTTGTTGTCGGTGCTGTGTTATGTTGTTGTCGGTGCTGTGTTATGTTGTTGTTGTCGGTGCTGTGTTATGTTGTTGTTGTCGGTGCTGTGTTATGTTGCTGTTGTCGGTGCTGTGTTATGTTGTTGTCGGTGCTGTGTTATGTTGTCGGTGCTGTGTTATGTTGCTGTTGTCGGTGCTGTGTTATGTTGTTGTTTGGTGCTGTGTTATGTTGTTGTTGTCGGTGCTGTTATGTTGTTGTCGGTGCTGTGTTATGTTGTTGTCGGTGCTGTGTTATGTTGTTGTTTGTGCTGTGTTATGCTGTTGTTGTCGGTGCTGTGTTGCGTTGTTGTCGGTGCTGTGTTATGTTGTCGTGCTGTGTTATGTTGCTGTCGGTGCTGTGTTATGTTGTTGTCGTGCTGTGTTATTTGTGTCGGTGCTGTGTTATGTTGTTGTTGTCGGTGCTGTGTTATGTTGTCGTGCTGTGTTATGTTGCTGTTGTCGGTGCTGTGTTATGTTGGTCGGTGCTGTGTTATGTTGTTGTTGTCGGTGCTGTGTTATGTTGTTGTCGGTGCTGTGTTATGTTGTTGTCGGTGCTGTGTTATGTTGTCGGTGCTGTGTTATGTTGCTGTTGTCGGTGCTGTGTTATGTTGTTGTTGTCGGTGCTGTGTTACGTTGTCGTGCTGTGTTATGTTGCTGTTGTCGGTGCTGTGTTATGTTGTTGTTGTCGGTGCTGTGTTATGTTGTTGTTGTCGGTGCTGTGTTATGTTGTTGTTGTCAGTGCTGTGTTAATGTTGTTGTTGTCGGTGCTGTGTTATGTTGTTGTCGGTGCTGTGTTATGTTGTTGTCGGTGCTGTGTTATGTTGTTGTTGTCGTGGTGTTATGTTGTTGTTGTCGTGCTGTGTGTTGTTGTTATCGGTGCTGTGTTATGTTGTTGTCGGTGCTGTGTTATGTTGTTGTCGGTGCTGTGTTATGTTGTTGTTGTCGGTGCTGTGTTATGTTGTTGTCAGTGCTGTGTTATGTTGTTGTTATCGGTGCTGTTATGTTGTTGTCGGTGCTGTGTTATGTTGTTGTTGTCGGTGCTGCGTTATGTTGTTGTTATCGGTGCTGTGTTATGTTGTTGTCGGTGCTGTGTTATGTTGTTGTCGGTGCTGTGTTATGTTGTTGTTGTCGGTGCTGTGTTATGTTGTTGTCGTGCTGTGTTTTGTTGTTATCGTGCTGTGTTATGTTGTTATGTGTTATTTGTTGTCAGTGCCAGTTATGTTGTTGTGTCTGCTGTTATGTTGTTGTTGTTCTGCTGTTTATGTTGTTGTCAGTGCTGTGTTATGCTGTTGTTGTCGGTGCTGTGTTATGTTGTTGTTGTCGGTGCTGTGTTATGTTGTTGTCAGTGCTGTGTTATGCTGTTGTTGTCTGTGCTGTGTTCTGTTGTTGTTGTCGGTGCTGTGTTATGTTGTTGTCAGTGCTGTGTTATGCTGTTAGTGCCACGAAGAAAATCTTTCCTGAAAAATGTACCAAAACACCATATAGAGAGAGAGAGGTTGTAGAAGACACCGCTAGAGGAGGAGGTAGAGGAGGTGGTAGTACCCTTCAGCACCTGGCCAGCCACACCCCGGCTCCCTAGTGCTGCTGCTGCCACACCACCAGCCAGCGTCACCCCGTCCCCGTCACCTGGCATTTCCTGGACTCTCTCTCTCTCTCTCTCTCTCTCTCTCTCTCTCTCTCTCTCTCTCTCTCTCTCTCTCTCTCTCTCTCTCTCTAGGTGTTTAGGTACAATTTCAAGAAGGTTAGATTAGGTTAGGTTAGGTTAAGTACCAAACGTGTTGAGGTTAATATATTCAAGTGTGTTAATTCTGGATCAAACGTTTTATTTTAATCTTTACAAATAATTTCACGTAACACAACAGGTAAATTCACGTAACACAACAAGTAAATTCACGTAACAGAACAAATCAATTCACATAACGCAACAAAAGTCTTAGGATTTCAGGAACCCTTTTAACATCAGGTGAGATGTGCTCGTCGCTGGCCACCGCTTGAAGGGTTACATTAAGGTAAAATTGTCGCTTGTTCAATCAGTGTCGTGTAGTGGAGAGTGTGTAGGTCGTGTGTGTGTGTGTGTGTGTGTGTGTGTGTGTCCATTTTCCTACACTTAATTTTAATTTATTTTTATTATCAACCTCACCTGGAATATTATTAGATGACGTCACTAAAATCCCACAAAAGGTGATGATAAAACAAAAAATTAAAAACACTCTTATTTGGATCGTTTTTCTTTATTTATTTTATTACGAGTTATATGAAAGTTATATTAAATGTACTGGCTTGTGTTTGGCTTCCATAATGATATCTTTAAGGAGGAGGGTGGGTGGGTGGGTGGGTGGGTGGGTGTTGGGGGGTGTCCAGTGGTTTATAAAATGAACACTGGGACCCTTGTTGTCTAGGTAAGGTCGCCACAATACCTTCGTCCGGTGTGTCATAATTGTCTAACATCGTAGTAAAGAAATCCTGTATTTAGGATTATTTATGAGAGTATTTAGGATTATTTATGAGTATTTAGGATTATTTATGAGTATTTAGGATTATTTATATATATAATTATTTTATCAGAGCACCAGGATTACAATGAGCCATATAGGATCATTTATGAGAATTAGATCATTCCATGAGAGCATTTTGGGACTACTTCATTATGGGTACCTTGGGACTACTTCATGATACCTGTGATCATTTCCATGAGCAAATTTGTGATCATTCTTATATTACCTTTGATCATTTGAGCACTTTAGGATCATTATGAGCTACTCAGGATTATTCTACTACGCTACTCTGCGACTACTTGCCAACCTGCGCCTCAACATTTAGGATCACTTCCATGCCATTACCTAGGACTATCTATGCCATTACCTTGTGACTAGCCTTGAGACCATTATATTGAGACCATTTTGATTATTAATATTGTGATGCCATAGAGCTATTTAGGATTATTTATGAGCTTATTTAGGATTATCTTATAAGAGTATTTAGGATTATTTTGAGTATTTAGGATTATTTTATTTATATAATTTGTGATCATTTAGGATTATTTATTTGGATTATTGCTATTTGGTGATTCATATGTGGTTACTTTTATCACTTCCGATTTTCTATGTGAGTATTTACATTATATACTGAGACTATTTATGCATAATTTAGTGATTATTTGACTATATACTAGCATATTTATGGCTATTTGGGATTATCGTTATTACCTTGTGATTATGCATATTTAGGATTATTTATGAGGTATTGTGATTATTCTGCTACCGTGATATTGCCATATTAATTTGCATGATTTTTATTATTTACGACTATCTGGAGCACGGATTATTTATGAGTATTTAGGATCATCTATTTATAATTTTGGACTACTTTGGTGATTATTTATTGATTATTAGCACATTATGAGTATTTAGGATTATTTATGAGTATTTAGGA